>NW_026035707.1:28994-46708 GCF_019186545.1 Solanum stenotomum
TCACCCATTATCAACAATTAATCATGAATAAACATTAAACAACACAAGAGATATCAATACAATTCACTTTACACATAATTCCATCAACTTTGAATTTATAGAAATAGACCCACTTCATAAACACATTTTAGGGTTTTGTAGAATACAAGGATTCATGGAGTTTTTCATCTTAAAACATCAAATAAACATCAATAATATCATAACTTATCATTTGAAATCGTTTCATGCAAGAACCCTTGAGTTTGAGTAGAAATTAGGCTTTTTCACAAACTTTGAAAAAGTTGAAAACCATTTGAAATTGGCTCTAGGGTGATAGCTTGCCACAGATAAAGAACTCTCATACCTTTACTAAGATTTCCCAAGAAATTTGATGAAGAAAACGTCTTGCATCCACAACCCTAGCTCCCACTTCTTCTTCTTCTTCTTCTTCCTTGAGTTAGAGAGAGATATAGAGAGAGAAAGAACTTGGGATTTGATTTGGGAAGATAATGAGTTAAAGGAATGTTTTAAGACCCAAAACCATTTAAAATCAACCCCACATAATAAAAAATTAAAACGAAATTACATAAAAACCCCTCATAGAACCTCATTATAAAGTCAACACAAAGTCATAGACTCTTGCTTAACCAATCATTTTTCCGAGTTGTTACAAGCACAGTTCTTTCCTGGGAAAACAAAAGACATGTCATTTAAGCTTAAAAGCTTATGTATCTTTCTGCATTTTCCTTCAAAATTTGTTTTGTTCCCTATGTTTAATGCCTTCTCGTTTTCTCTACTTATTGTAGGAAAAATATGAAGAAATATTAAAGAAAAACACAGTGTCTAAAATTGATATTGATCAACGTGAAGCATATTACCAAGCTGCCGGAGGAGAAAAGAAAATAAGAATATACGGTCTTGGATCTGAAGCAAAAAATTACTATGGGCAAAATCTTTGTGACTCATCATCATTACCACCTCCATTTTCTCAATCAACATCAATAACAAATATGGACGAGTTTGTAAAGCAAATGATGTCTGCACTAACTAGTCATCTTGTTCCTATTATTGTTGAGCAGGTGCAAGCATCTATTACTCCATCCGGGAATCCATCGATTGTGACACCTATAGTGCCTCCTGTAACTAATGTGGACGAGGTCGATCCCTCCATTTCAAGTGACGATCGTATCTCCTAGTCTCCCACAATTTTAGTTTTTGATAATGTCATACTCATTGGAAACTACAAATTGCGTGCTAACATTTTGATGAACGTAGGTTCATTTAAAAGTACTTGCTAGTTTTCTTTGGATATTTTTAACCAAAAATATATTGTTTTGGAGTTTTCTATTTATATATTATGAATCATCTATGAGTATTATATTATATGAATGTTTAATATTTTTGGAGTATTTAGTAATTTTAATTTAATTTATTTCAACAGTGCATATTTAAAATAACCAAATCAAATAATTTAGAAGAATAATTTTTAGCAACAAATTTAACGACTATTTGGTCGTTGCTATGAAAAGAATGTTGGCGACGAATTAGTGACGGAAATTTCGTCGCAAATTTATCCAAAATGACAAAATGACTTATGAAATTAGCAACAAAACTATATAAATATAATGACAAATCAGTCTGTCGCTAACAAGTGGCAACAAAAATCTTTCGTCACTATCACGTCGCTAAACTTGTGACGGAACTCATTTTTTCGTCTTAGAATTATGAAATTAGCAAAAAAATTATATAAATATAATGACGACTAAGTCCATCGCTAACATGTGGCGACGGAAATGTTTCGTCACTATGACGTTGTTACACTTGTGACGGAACTCATTTTTTCGTCACTAAGAGCTTACTAACAAGCGTAATAGCAACAGTCAATAATCAGTTGCTACTCCGTCACTAATCATGATTAGTGACGGATTTTCATTGGATAGTGACGAATTGTGTCCGTCGATAAACATTATTTTTTTTGTAATGGGAGTCTTCTACAACTTCTAGTAACTTGTTTCAAGATTCGAGTAAGTGAACATGAGAGTGAGGAGAATGTATTCATGAGTCTACTTTGTCATCATGAGATCTTTCATAGCATGAACCATACTCTTGAATTCATAATTCATAATTCACATTCAAGAGAGAGTTAAGAGTAGAGTTCAAGAAGGCCTTTGAGTTCGATTGTGAACCCTTTGAGATCAACTATTGATTTGAACTGAATTTTGAGAAAGTAAGTATGAGAATGAGAAGAGTTGTATCATGAGTTCCATAATGTTATGTAGACCTACGAGTCAAGTCGTTCATACTCATAAATTCCGCATGAACTCCATAAGTTGAGTATTTATGAGAGGAGTAATGTCCCTATGTCCTAAGTCTTAAGTATTGAGTTTCTAACCCATTTGAGATTACATTCCTAACCATGGGACTATTACATGCTACCCATGAAGTCCTTAAGTTGGGTTATTCATGTTTATAATTCCGCATGAACCCTATAAGTCGAGCAGTCTTGAAATGAGAAGTATCTTCGAGTCCTTGAGTTGAGTAGTTCATGCTCATAAATTCCGCATGAACCCTCTGAGTTGAGCATTCTTGAAGTGAGTAGTATTGTTGAAATTCTTGAGTTCCAAGCATTGAGTTCTATCTATGGTTATTGAAAACCTTGCATTGAGTCGTTCACGTCCATAAATCAGCATGAACCATATTTTTAGAAGTCTTTTACAAATGTTTAAACTTTGTTAATTTTAAGACTTAAGCTTTGAAGTTGAGTAAAGAGTAAGAGCAAAGTTCATTTTCTTTAAAATGATACATGGGAACTAAGTATTACCAAGAGTAAATGTTTTCACATTTAAGATGAAAGGAAACTGAGATTTCCAAAAGAGTTTTTAGCAAGAAAAGGAACATCGATTCCAAGAGAACTTTTAAGCTAAGTTTTGAGTAATTATCTCAAACCAAAGAAGGAAGTATGTTTTAAACATAAAGAGCTAGTATTATATTTTGGGAGTATTATTGAGCACCGATGTGGGGATGCGAGTTTCCTATTAACTCAAGTCTCCACGAAAACCATGTAGCCATTATGGGTAGAAAAGGGTCATACTTTTTAGATGAATCCTTTCGCATAGACTAGTGGATCCACTAAGTTAAGTTAGGTCCTATACTGATGGCAAGGTATAGGATGGTCCTTGGCAGCGTGAGGTAAAATGTTGTATCATCACTATAGCTTTTAAGTAATGGTTGTCGGTTAGAGAAACTCCCACAAAAACTATATTACTTTATTATATAAGTAAAATTAAGTTTGTTAATGCATTTTCTTTAACGAACTAAGTTGTTCTTACTGTTTTATAAAGCTTTCCATATATTGCATGTGTATTGTTGCTTTATATTGAGTTGAGTATCCAGAGTTGAGTACCCAGAGTCGAATATCATATCTTTGAGTTGAGTATCTTATCCTTGAATACTTCTGAGTTGAGTAAGTTGAGTAGTTTTGAGTATCATTGAATATTCCTTGAGTTGAGTAAGATTGAAAAGCGGTAAGTATGTTTCCTTCTTATCAAGTTTCAAGCTTATGTTATGCTTTAGAATTTCTCTTACATGCTCGTACATTCCACGTACTGAGCCATTTGGCCTGCATCTTCTCATGATACAGACACAGGTATTCGGGATCATCAACAGGAGCATCGTTGATACATCCGAGAGTTCGAGTTAGCTATAGTGAGCCTCCTTGCTTCCGGAGGATTTCATTTACCTTTCAGTTCAGTCAGGATGTTGTGGGTCTTGTCCCGACTTCCATCTTTATCAGTTAGAAGCTTTATAGATAGTCAGTATAGCTGAGAAGTCTGTATTATTCATTTATTTTATTAAATGTTTTAAAGACTTAAGTTGCCTATTTTATGGCGAGTTAAATAATTTATTTTATTCAGAGTTTCTTTTGAGTTAAAGCTTTCTATTTAAGTTTCTTGAATTTTATTCAATTTTTAAACCTTTGTATGCTTGAATCGGTTTTCCGCTTTTAGTCAGCCATGATGAGGGTTCGCTTTGGGACCATCAATGGTTCTCGAGTGCCGGGCACGTCCAAGGTGTAAGCTAGGGTCGTGACAAATATGTATCATATAGATTTTTTTAGTTGATATATAAATATTATTTTGAAATTGCAGTCTATGAAATATGTCATTAAACAAATTCCAATTTATTCACTACAATCTGATTTCAGCCAGTTCAGCATGTATCATATAGATTTGCTATCTGACAATCAGCTACCAACCGAACTTCCAGTTAAAGAAATTGTACTTCATCTTGATACAAAAACTCTTATTCCACGGAACAGGCTCAAAGATTTTACAGTTTCAATTGGTCGTGAACGTTGTGGACAAGAGGTCACAATCGAAGAACTTGTACTTTCTTTCTGAATGATGATTGACGAAGACTTTATTTGGAAAATTGGAATATTTCGAATTAATAATTTTCAAATTGTAACATTTCAAGCTATAGATATTTTACTGTTACAAATATATACATTACAAAGTACTATTAGCTTATTAATTTCTGATACAATAAATTGAAATGTTACAATTTTTAATTTTGCCTATATTTTAGATAGTAATAATTTGTTCACATTGTAAAGTTCTATAAAAGCTTGGGAATTTGGTACAAGATATTTTGTTTTAGATATTGTGTTTATATAATGTATGATTTTTGTGTTTAATAATAATGTATCTAATACAAAGTAATATTGTGAAATGTTATGACTAAACTATAACAAAGTGTATCTATTAATGTATCACAACATCAAAAAATTAAGTTATAAGTTGATAAATCTTTAAATATACATTGCTTTGGTTACAACTAATTAAAATGTATTAGGAACTACTTACAACAAATGAAAAAATATAATTGTGCAAGTTACACGAATGAATCTGATACTTTTTGTTATGAGATTTTTGTATCAGATAAAGTATATAACATTAAGTGTTGTGTTGTGTATCACAAAAATCATTATTATAAGAGACAAATGTATAAAATAATACATACTAAAATTAACAACTAAATATATTGAAAATTAAAGTCAAAATAGACAAGTTTTCAGAGAAAAACTCTAAAACTTGACTAGAAGTATCTTAAAACAATAAATAAACACTATCGAACATCAATTAATGTATCTTAAAAATGATAAAACATCAAAAGTTGTCTATGGATTGATCCATAATCACTATTTTGCATGAATCAAGTCATCTTGGGATGGTGGAGTGATGTGACTCTTAGGCTTTGGTGGATCATCTTTATCGCTAACATATCCCGCATTGGCTTTGTCACTACCGTACTTTCATAACAGTGTTGTGTATCTTGTGTGAAGATAGTCAACTTGGAAATCATAAGATGAGATGTTGATTTCATCGCTAAGGAACTCAGCAAAGACAGGTACAAACATTTCACAGTCACTACAAAAAAGAAGCAGATACATTATAAAAATGAATTAAACATGTAATTAAGAATCCTTTGATACAATACGATCACATGTTTTCCAGCATATATATGTCTATTGGCATTTGTCTATATCCATCGGCAGATTTACCCCTTATCAAATACATTAAATAGAAGCTATTGTTTCATGTATCATTCTTAGTGTTTGATACATATTCTTGTCCACAACAAATTACATGTGTTAGATATACACCAACTACCTGATACATTTTATACCTATGTGTTATAATTACACATGCCTTTATAATGGTATATTACAAAAAATAAGAAGGAATTCACATGTAATTGATATTCTATAGTAACAACAAATTGATACACAAATCTAAAAATTCAACACACATACAGCAAACTAGTTATGTATCATGTTCTACCTAGCAATGTATCATGACTAATATATCAATAAACAAATTCACAAATCAAAATAAGTTGATTATATCACAATAATACTAGTAACTGTTATCAGATCTTTTAACTCGAAAATTAAAGCTATGCTCTATTTTATATCTTGTCATTACAGCCACTAGAGTTTATTTTATCCTTGTACAATTGCTTCACCATCACATCTGAAGTATTTGTATCAGCTATATAATTTTGTATCTCCAATTCTAGTATGAACAGGAAGCACCAATTTTCGATTCAACTATGTTAAGAGCATGCACGTCCCTTTTTCCACCTTCAACACACAAAATTGCACTAGTTGATGCATCAAAGTTTTGTATCTCCTTATTACTTTTATATGATGAATCAATCCAGAGTGGATACATACCAAATCCAATCGCCTCATGTTTCTTCACAAAATTTTGACATTTTTTTTAATCAAATATGAAAGATTTCTAATGAACTGGGAAAAAACAATTTGAAATTTGATTTTTTTTCGTTCTGTTAGGATTTGGCTATGTCTGATTGACAGAAAGAAGAAATGTAAGCATAAATTATAAAATTTAATTAGATTTTCAATTTTTATTCCCCTTATTAGCGTAACAGGCTGATACTTATTGTATCCGGAACGTACAAAATGTAAGGAATTATTGTAATTACAAAAATAGTAGAAATGTGATATAATTTATTCCTTAATCCTTACACGATGGTATTCTTAAAAAAATTCACAAACATTTCAAACCCAAAAATATTGAGTGTAAGCCCATAAATAGGCAATTATGGGTAATTCATGTGGCTCTTTAATTCTCATTTGGCCTTTTATGGGCAATTATGGGTAAATTCATTTACGAGAAATTAGGGGTGTTCATGGGTCGGATTGGACCAATTATTAGTTAAAATTAAAGTATAACTTACATAAATCTCATAGTGTAAAGAGTAAATTACATCATATCCCTACTTTTTTTTCTAATTACAATAGTCCCTTAAAATTTGTACCTTCCGGATACATTAATTCTAATACAAAAAAAATCTTTATGTTACGCTAAAAAGGGAATAAAATCAGAAAATTAATTAAATTCTATAAATTACGCTTATGTTTCTTCTTAATTACTCTCAATCATACAGAGGCAAATCCTAATATAATGAAGAAATTCAAAATTTTAAATTGCTCCCCCGTTCAATGAAGAAACCTTTCAGATTTGACTCAAAAACTCTTTGTCAAAATTTTGGGTAAGCGAGGTGAGTTATGAAGGATACAAAATTGATGGAATTGTTATTGGACAAATGATATCCTTTTGAATCTTCAAGTTCATCGAAGATCCTTTCAATTTTGATTCAAGATTATCAAAAAAATTGATATTCANGCTAAAAAGGGAATAAAATCTGAAAATTAATTAAATTCCATAAATTACGCTTATGTTTCTTCTTAATTACTCTCAATCATACAGAGGCAAATCCTAATATAATGAAGAAATTTTAAATTTTAAATTGCTCCCCCGTTCAACGAAGAAACCTTTCAGATGTAATTAAAAAACTCTCTGTCAAAATTTTGGGTAAGCGAGGTGAGTTATGAAGGATACAAAATTGATGAAATTGTTATTGGACAAATGATATCCTTTTGAATCTTCAAGTTCATTGAAGATCCTTTCAATTTTGATTCAAGATTATCAAAAAAATTGATATTCAAGATTCTTTCTTCTACCAGTTCGGCGTAGATCGAAAAATTGTTGAAAATTTGAGATTCAAATTTTTTTCTCCTAGTTTATTGAAGATCCTTTCAATTTTGATTCAAAATTGTCGAAAAAATTGAGAAGATACATCGTGAATATCTTTGCTACTTAGCATTTTACTATTTATGTATCTTGTTTAAATTGATAAGTATTGTATATATACTAGATACATTAAATAAATAATTGTTGCCATAAGATGTTAGATTTCAGATCGATACATTACTGTGTGGTAGTTGCTATGTAATTGATACATTTAGTATAAATTTAAATTTATGTATCATATCAAAAAAATTAGTGCATGATACATTACTATTTATGTATCTCGCTTCATTTGATAAGTATTGTATTTATATTAGATACATTAAATAAGTAAGTGTTGCCCATAAGATGTTAGATTTGAGATCGATACATTACTGTGTGGTAGTTGTTATGTAATTGATACATTTAGAATAAATTCAAATTTGCGTATCATATCTAAAAAAAAATAGTGCATTATACATTACTATTTATGTATCTCGTTTAAATTGATAAGTATTATATTGTTTGTCTTGAAATATATGTATAACTTACATAATGTATCATTTTGTAGTTGATAATAATGTATCTGATACAATAAGGTTGTCAAAGAAGAATGTATGTGAGCTGAAATAAAGTGTATCTATAAATATATCACAATAAATAAGAATTAAATTACCAATTAAATACATGAACAAACACAAGCGATTAAAAAATAGAAAATGTATTAAATTTATATGAATTCATATTTATCTAACCCATATATAGGTGTGCTGAATCATGGCAAAGTGGCAATGACGTGAACAGTGTTATTCCATAATTAATTGCTGATTTATTTTTACTTATTTAGTATTTTAAATCATGGGAAGTTAAATAATAACACAAGAATTCTAATCAATTTCGATGAATGATTAGTTGTTAGAGTTCATAATCAACTCAAATTATGAAAATTTATAAATATTATATTAATTATTACCAAATAATAACTACTATTACTACTACTTCTTTTTTTCAAATTTACGTCTTAGTGTTGAAAATTTGAAGTTCACTTATTTTATTTAATTATAATTTTTTGTGTATTTTTAAAAATAAGTAAAAGACTCATAAATATCCTTTTAAAAATTTTGTCTAAAAATATCCTTAACCTACAGAAAAGAGATTGATTTAAAATTTCAATGAAAATAACTACAAAGATTCTGTGACTAAAAATAAAGAGAGATTTGTGGAGTGAAATAAGGAAGGGGTAAATGTTGATTTTGGGAGTTAGGATTTATGTATCCAGCATTTGGGGGTTTGGGAGTAAAATAAGAGATTTTGGAAAATTTTAGAATTAGTGGGGAATAATAGGAATTATGGAAAAAAAAAAAAGGAGTGTATATAGGTAATTTATCCAAAACTAAAATCAAATTAATTAATTGGTTTTAAAATTATCAAAATCAAACTAAATCAAATATAATATACATTTATCGGTTTGATTATTATCGGTTTCGGTATTGTCACGCCCCGAGCCTACGCCCTAGACGTGGGCGGCACTCGAAGACCATTGTTGGCCTCAAGCGAACCCTTGGCCTGGCTTACTAACTCAGCGAAAGACTTAACTCATCATCTACGCATTTAAGAAGTAACTAGAATGTTATAAAGGAACATTCAACTGTCCATTAAGGCAAACTCAAGTCTTTAACATATGAAATGAAAAGTAAAGACAATTGAATTAACTAACTGACTGTCTGACTATCTATGAAGCCTCTAAACAACTGAGATGGATGTCGGGATAGGCCCACGACATCATAATGAACTAATACTAAAACTGAAAACAATGTAAAGGAGTCCTATGGAATGCAAAGAGGCTCACCAACAGACTCTGAACTGCTCACTGGATCAACGAATGCACTAGATGCCGATCCTAGTTACCTGTGTCTGCATCATAATACGATGCAGGCCAACTGGCATCAGTACACTGAATGTACGAGTATGCGAGTTGGAATGCTAAAACAACATAGACTCGAAAGAGATTATGAAAGAAACAATTACCTTGGCTCTTCTCAACTCCTGAATACTTAAATAAACTCATTTCATTATAAAGCAATTTAAAACAAGCGCAATATAAAGAAAACTATTGAAAACATGTTGTCAATTCATAATCATAATATCATAAAAAGACAAATCATGCTCCCTCTCAAAGTCTAGTTGTGCAATGCATGAATGAAGTCTCATACCCTCATTCACACTAAGAAGAACCTCTTGAGGAACCATGCTACTACTGTTGTGGGAGTTTCTCTAACCGACAACCATCACTTAAGAACTATAGTGATGATACAGCGTTTTACCTCACGCTGTTGAGGCCCATCCTATACCTTGCCATGATATATGAAGCTAACTCACTAAGTGGATCCACTAGTCTATGCGAAAAGGATTCATCTAAAAAGTATGACCCTTTTCTACCCATGATGGCTACATGGTTTATGGAGACTTGAGTTAATATGAACTCGCATCCCCATATCAGTGCTCAATACTACTCCCAAAAATATACTTAGTTCTTTAGGTTTAAAAACATACTTCTTCTGTGATTTGAGATTAGTGCTCAAAAACTTAGCTCAAAGGCTATCTTGGAAATCTCAGTTTCCCTGCTCGCTTCATTTAGAAAGCTATTTCTCTTTTCTGAAAACTAGCCCGAAGGCTCTTTGAAAAATCATAGTTCCTTTCTTGCTCAATATGAAAACATTTATAAAATTCTTTGGGAATACTTAGTTCTCTAATAACTTTTGAGAAATGAACTCAACTCTTTACTCTTTACTTTACTTGAAATTTGAGCCTTAAAACAAAGTTTAAACATTTAATAAAAACTCTTGAAAACTATAAGAAACTTTGCTTTGACTTGCTTCTTAACTTATAGACTTGACTCTTAACTTCTTTGACTTTGATCTTAACTTTCCTTGAATTGGATTATGGATTCAAGGTTCATGATCTCATGTTTATGGATGATTTCATGATGTTTAAATGTACCTTAAAGTGTTGGAATCAACTAGAAAACATAGGTACATCGCTTAGGAACAAGTACGAAAAGGTGGGGAACGAATGGGGAGAACTGGCGTCCATGGCGCTCTGAAAGGCATAGGGCGCCAGCCCTCAAACTTCAGAGAAGTCTGGCTGGCGCGATACGCCAGAGGCCAAACTTCAGAGAAGTTTTTGCGGCACTCTAGCAGGCGCGGCGCCCCAGCCCTTTTGCCCAGCGACTTCCGACTTTTCTCTTCCGCTCTTCCTCTATAAACCTCCTTAACTTCCATAGTTCCTTCCCCCAAACACTTAGGATCAATTGTACCCTCAATATACAACCAATCTAACTCAAAAAACAACTCGGAAACATAAATCAACTCACCCCCAAGCATCAACAACTCAACCAACAAGAATTCTACAATTTGTTCTTCAAGAACCTTACTTCTTCAACATGTAAACAACTCAAAACAATTGGATTGAAACAAGTTGGTGTGTGGGTGAACTAACCCAACACGAAAAGATCTCACATACCTTGTAGGGATCACCCCCGACGAATTCCACAAGTTAAACTTCGACGATCTTGGCGATTCTTCTTCTTTCTCCTCTTCTTTTCTATTCTCTCAAAACCCTAACCCTTTTTCCAAAAGCGTAAACTTATCTAATTCAGCTTAGGCCCCTAATTAATTACAAAAAAAAATGAATTGAAATAAAAGGGTAAGGAAAAGACCAAACTACCCTTTTAAAAATCCGGATTGGACTTTCCTTATTCTAACAGCCCAACTTCCAAAGGGCATAACTCACTCATACAAACTCGGATTTCTGTAAAATCGGCGGCGTTGGAAAGATCCTTCCAAGATCTTTGCAACCATATATGGAAGTACACCTAAATCATCCTGATCTAGCAATTATGGCTGTTTGAAGTTGACCAAAACTCAACTTTTCCTTACTTGACAAATTTTCAGATTTTTAATTCTTTCCAAAAATGACTATTTCCAATTATAAGCTTCTTCCTAGTTATTTAAAATTGTGAGATGTTATAGGTATGGTTTGGTTTGGTTATTAACCATACGCAAAAATAATAGAAATAATTCATTCAAAACATGAAAAAAAGTGACAACAATGCATTCAAAATGAAAAATAATTAGAATGAATGACATTACATAACTTTCAATCGTTGAATTTATTATGTATCAAGCTTCCAAATTTACTATTTTGGCCTGAAGGAAGAGACAGTGACATTTTCAATCCTACAAAGAACTGGCATAGACACTCATATACATGAAACCAATAAGATAAATGTTCTCATCTTTTTTGATGAAAAATATATAAGATCTTTAAAATTGTTTATAAAAAATATATATTATGTATGTATAATAATAAAATATATGTATATAATTTGTCGGTTCGGTTATTTTTTCAGTTTTTTTTCGAACAAAATCATAACCAAACCAAATACTATCATTTTAAAAAAATCTAAAATCAAACCAAACCAAACTCAAATAAAGTTAGTTTATTTAATCGATTTGGTTCGGTTTGAATAGATTTTTATCCAAATCGTGAACACCCCTACGGACAATTATGGGAAATTTGATCATAAATTTTGAAGTTGAAATTTGAAATTTTGAGTGATTAAAGTTGGGATTTTTGAAATTTAAAATTGTATTTTGCATGGTATGTACTTTACTTGGAAAAAAAATAATTTTAAAAATTTTAAAAATATTTGAATATCAGATTTTCAAAATGTAATTACATTTTATAATCAAACTAGATATCTGCAAAATAAATAACATTCACTATCAATCACATGGAACTAATATGGAACATTTACTTTCCATATAACCAAAGAAGAAAAAACTATTTTTCCTCCCTATATAAATGAAGACAAAGAACCATTAAGTAAACACATTTTCACAATCTCAAATATTAGATCAATGGCAAAGCTTTGCGTCACAAAATCCCTTTTTGGCATTCTTTTCATCGTTTTTCTTCTCTCAGGTATTTACTTTTTCATCGATGTAAACTACAATTGATCGTTTAGAATAGTTATCTTTTTTAGTAGTTTTCGTCCTCTATTTTGCTGAAGTACTTTTTGGAATCAAATGTTCACTTTTGACAAATTTAAAGAACTAAAATTATTCAAGATGCATTTGAACATTTTGAATCTATTCTCAAACATAAGTGATGTTTTTGTCATTTAATTCCCTTTCACATTTTAACTTTTAAATCCGATAAAAGTTATAATGAACACAAAGTTGAATGACCTATGATTGAAATTATAAAACCCTAGAAAAAACTTTCACCGATGAGTCAAATTAATTCATTCTCTCTACAATAACAAACTATGATGCAGTTTATGTGATTGAGGCCAAAGAATGTAGCGAAGGGCTGCCATGGGTGACAATGCATTGCCGAGGAGAGGTGGCGGAGGGCAACTGCTGGGTAGCATGTCAACAGAGGCATGGTATGGATGTCAAAGCGAGCTGCAGAGACAGCGCTGTTTTACCCACTCAGTTTTGTTGGTGCACTTGGCCCTGTTAAAATTAATGGTTAAGATTTAATTGATTAAAGCAAAATTTTGAATAATATGAATACACTCTTATCAGTTTATAAACTTTCCAATTATTTATCCTTTTTTTTTTTTGCCCGATTGCTTGACTTAAACAATTTCATCTCTTTTCTCCTCTTCGTTTTGTTGTAAAAGAAATTGGCAAGTAACACCAAAAATTATTATTGCAGAGAATATCTTTTCATGAATATGAATTAATGATTCTAGCAAATTATTACAATGACACAATTGAGTATTAAAAATAAATCATTTCAAGTAATGCAAGGGCAAATTTCAGGAACAAATATGGACCATTTTAGTAGTGCAAGCAAATTTGACTTTCTTATCTTATATACAAAGGCTATTTTTGGATCAATTTTATAATGATTAGGATATATTTAATCGTAAATATTCATGTACTCATTTCTTATTTTGGTTCTCATTCTCGTAAATTATCACCCAATAATGGTAACAAGTTGTGTAATGGTAGTAAAATTATAACAATTCTTTTATTATTTATATATGAAATTGTACCATTAGCAACTTCTGTTCTTTTATTTTAAAATTTTAAAGTTTCTTTTGTTTTTAATGGTACAATTTATAAACAATGTGATCTTGCTTATCACTCAAAATCAATTAAGATGGATATTTTCTTTGATACAACAAATATGTTAAATAGTGATGGAGATTTTTTATATATATATTTACACAACGAATAAACGAAATGTAGCAAAATATTAGTGAAGATAAAAAATAAGCTAATTACAAACAAGGAGGCTCTAAATTTTGTAACACAAAATATAACTAAAAGTATAGTAAGTAACTTGTTATGGCACTAATTATGGAGAAAAATGCACTCTAATTTTATCCTCTATATCATACCATTATGGATGGATAAATTAACTATATACACACCTTTATTTTTCATAATTTCTATTATTCCCTACCATTTTAAAATATTTCTAAAATCCCTCTTTTTCCTTTCAAACTCCATTGTTCCGGATACATAAAGTTGTACAAGTTTCTCTTTCTATTTTTACTTCTTATTTCACTCCCTCAATCTCTTCCTATTTTCACTCACTCAATCTCTTCCTATTTTCACTCCCTCAATCTTTACTTCCTTTATTTTTTAATTTTCAGATTTGTTCTCTCTCCTTTCAGTAAAATCGCTCCACAATTTTTTTCAAAGAACCCAAGTAAGTCTTCGCTCCACAATTTTTTCCAAAGAACTACCAAATCTCCTCCCTTTCCACCTTCACAAAATGCATAAGGTAAAGGTGAAAGAGATGATGTATCCACATTGCTCCTTGCAAAAAAATTGTTTCCAAGGGATCCTCTTTTGCTGGTGAAACTACATTATGAAATGGAAAGAAGTAGTATCTACAAGTGTATCATTTTATTATATATCAAGTGTTGCTATGTATCTTCTACGGTTATCCAAATTTAGAAGAATATGTATCCATACATAATACCAAATTATATTCGTGATACATTTGTGAGTGGAGAAGTCAAGGAAGGACACATGCTCAAGCTTTAAATCTACTGTTGAAAAAATGCCCAAAAAAAGCGGAAAAAGTTGGATCTACCATTACACGACTATCAATGTAAAAGATACAGATTTTGAATGTATCTCGTTTATTTTGATTCTTAAATTACCCTTTGTTAGTGTCATCACTGATCTGATACATCACTGTCACAATAGCCTTTGTTTTTTCCAATGTATCATATTCATAGTTAAGGTGTTGATATATAACCCTAATGTTGTTGAATATTCGTTTAGTTTTATCATGTTCAATATAAAGTTGATACATAAATACTACATAATGTATCATTTACGTGTATCAAGTTCTTTAATTTATCATCAATCTTATTCAAATTTGAACGGTTATATAGACAACAATAAATCAGTTGGGTTATGTATCTGCACTCTTTAATATTTATTCAATCTTATCCAACTTATAATGTGATGTATATGTACATATTACCCAATAATAATCTTGATTTATAAATCGTAATGTTCTATAACTGGAGCACTATGTATCAGATCCAACAATAGGTATATAATACATATCCATTATTTGGCAAACTAAAACTACATGTATCTGATACTTAATAACTACCAAACAGTAATGTATTGATCTAAAATCAAACATTTTACGGGAAATCTTTACTTCTCTAATGTATCAGATAGGATTACAGTACTTAGCAATTTACTAATATTTTAGTAATAATAATGTATCATGAGTAATGTATTCTTCTTGTCCAAAACGTCCACAATGTATCTCGTCTAGTTGAAATCTACCACAATTACATATTTTTCGCTTATGGCAAACAATGTATCTTCTTCCTACATCAAACTAACACATAACGACATATTATAACATATTATAACATGTACCAGGTACATTACAATAACCAATGATACAACCATTTACAAAAATCCAAGAGTGATATATATATATATTAATGTATCATCCACAATTTTTCTTGATCAAAACAAGTAATTTACATATATTGATTGTTACACTATTTATATGTACAATATACACAATAATAGTCTGATAAATTTATACAAATTTGTGATACACACACTCGATATTCAAAACGTTTTTGATTCATCTCAATTGTTAATCCATCTATTACATGTATCATATACAATATATTATGTTGATACATTTTTATACAAATCACATTCAGATACAAAATAATGAACACATCATCATCTATAGATACAAAATTACTATACACAAGCGTCGTTTATCACTAATGTATCATGACTTACATGTTCACATCAAAACNNATATAACCCTAATGTTGTTGAATATTCGTTTAGTTTTATCATGTTCAATATAAATGTTGTTGATACATAAATACTACATAATGTATCATTTACGTGTATCAAGTTCTTTAATGTATCATCAATCTTATTCAAATTTGAAAGGTTATATAGACAACAATAAATCAGTTGGGTTATGTATCTGCACTCTTAAATATTTATTCAGTCTTATCCAACTTAGAATGTGATGTATATGTACATATTACCCAATAATAATCTTGATTTATAAATCGTAATGTTCTATAACTGAAGCACTGTGTATCAAATCCAATAATAGGTATATAATACATATCCATTATTTGGCAAACTAAAACTGCATGTATCTGATACTGAATAACTATCAAATAGTAATGTATCGATCTAAAATCAAACATTTTACGGGCAATCTTTACTTCTCTAATGTATCAGATAGGATTACAGCACTTAGCAATTTACTAATATTTTAGTAATAGTAATGTATCATGAGTAATGTATTCTTCTTATCCAAAACGTCCACAATGTATCTCGTCTAGTTGAAATCTACCACAATTACATATTTTTCGCTTATGGCAAACAACGTATCTTCTTCCTGCATCAAATTAACACATAACGACACAATTTTGTAACCATATTATAACATGTACCAGGTACATTACAATAACCAATATATATATATATATCATCCACAATTTTTCTTGATCAAAACAAGTAATTTACATATATTGATTGTTACACTATTTATATGTACAATATACACAATAATAGTCTGATAAATTTATACAAATTTGTGATACTCATACTCGATATTCAAAACGTATTTGATTCATCTCAATTGTTAATCCATTTATTACATGTATCATATACAATATATTATGTTGATACATTTTTATACAAATCACATTCAGAATCAAAATAATGAACACATCATAATCTATAGATACAAAATTACTATACACAAGCGTCGTTTATCACTAATGTATCATGACTTAGATGTTCACATCAAAACGACAAAATAAAATGTCTTCTTCAACCTTTTGCAGCAAAGTCTTAATTTGTCCCCTCAATCAATCCTCGCAAGATCCAGGAGTAACCAAGTATTTAGCTAGACAAGTAATCCTTTTTTGGATATTTCTGAATATGGGGTCTCTAAATTCCCCATAGCAAGACCAACAATGGGGGAATCATTCATTATATCAATCAATGGTGATTGTTTCCCATTTTTGTTTCTTGATTTCATCAATGTTTTCTTCTCAGATTCTTCAATTTTCTCTGAACAAGAAATGAAATAACTTTTCAGAAATCAAATTAAAATTTAATAAAGAAAGATGAAAAGGGGGAGTAGAAACTTACTAGTTGACAGAGATCTTGTTACAATGTTAGCAGCAACCAAGGTTGTCCAATCAGTTTTACGTGATACATTGAATTCAAATTACTCGACGATTTTGAATTGATGATTTGAAATCGTGAATCATTTGTCCAATCATCTACAATGGAGGATTTGGGATTTGAGATTTGAGATTCAAGATTTCGAATTGATAGAGAAGTTGAAAATTTATTTTTTTGAATTTTGTGAAGCTGACACATATTGGAATGGAATGATATTGTCTTCCTGATGAATAATCACTTGAGGATAATTACCTTCTCAATATATCTCGTCGAAGACAATACATTTGCGATATCATACGGCCACCTAACTTTAGCTGCATAGATAAGAAGGAACAACATTACTTGAAGGACTAACAGTTTGTGCATTAGTAGTTCAGATTACTCTTAAGCAAGAAAAAAA
>NW_026035708.1:0-387 GCF_019186545.1 Solanum stenotomum
TTTTGCAAGCACAAAAGAAAGTTTTGAATGTGGAAATGTGATGCACATAAATTGTTGTACCTTGATCCTGGTATATAAATTGATTGTCCTTTTTCGATTACATACTCAGCTTGTTCTTTCTGAAGTTCAAATACTGTTCTTCCTTCTTCATAGCTACTCCCAAATGCTGTACAAGATATGACTTCACTACTCATTATTTGAAGGTCTGGCCATACATCAAGTTCGAATGATGTTCCCATTGGAACAAATTCCTCCCATTTGCTTAGCATTTCACTACAACTCATATAAAATGCCGGCAGCATATGCTGTAAATCAAAAAACCAGCAAGTGCTTGTTATAAATGGATAACTTCTTAATGCTAACTAAGGCATCTAAATAAGCAATACT
>NW_026035709.1:0-584 GCF_019186545.1 Solanum stenotomum
AGTATTTAGTAATCCATAGTTATAACATATCCTTACTAAGTTGGCGTTAGTTTTTGGTTGTGCAATTAGTTTATTATAACCTTGCAGTCTTTGGGTTAAATAATCTTGGTTTGGTTCTTTTGTAGTTGATCTGGGGTTGCGGTTTAAATAAGTTTGGATTTTGTGTATATTTTCGATATAGGTTCGTGTGATGTAATTATATGTCTTTTTCTCATTTTGGTTTTGCAAACTATCTGCATATGTAGATGTTTGCGGTTCTATGGATATATGTCTAGGTGTCCTTTGGGTAAATGGTTTTTCGAATAGCTGGTTTAAGTTAGCATTTTTATGTTGTTTATCGCTAACTTGTTTGCTTGTACCTGCAGCTGTATTTAAACAAACATTATGGGTTTTAAGGAGTTTCCCATCGTCTCCTTTTAGCTCTAGATTTTTTTCGTCTTCCGAACGACGTAGCTCCGCATTTTTATAGTCATGTTGCTGACTAGCATTAGACTTCAGATTATCTTCATTAGTCTTTAGCTTTTGTATCTCGTTGTCCATACTATCCACTTTTATTCAAAGTGTAGTTATGGCTTTGAGTATCT
>NW_026035710.1:0-699 GCF_019186545.1 Solanum stenotomum
TTCGTTCCCCTCTCTCCCCTCTCCTACATCTCGCTCGCCACTTTCCCAGATCTCGCTCTCTCACTCGCCTCTCTCACTTTATACAAAAACGTAAATGTATAAAATGCGTGAAAATTGTATATATACATATATTTTCGTTCCCCTCTCTCCCCTCTCCTAGATCTAGCTCGCCACTCTCCCAGATCTCGCTCGCTCACTCGCCTCTCTCACTTTATACAATTGATCTTTTGTATATGTATACCAAAGCAGATTAAACAACTGCTTTCTTTTGTATATGTATAGCGAAATATACATATTTATGTTTGCTATGGAGCGCAATNATAACATACAAATATGAATTTTGTGTTTGCTATATGTGAAAGTTGCTCAATTTTTTAATGAATGAAAGAAATATGTGAGATGGAAAAGGAAAGGTTTTAGGAAAAATTAATTAATAGTATAAGTGATGAAATTATAAAAAGATAAAAAAGAAGATTAATTTTCTGAATATTTTTATGACAATACATTAAATGAGATTGATTGAGATAAAAGTTTATGAAAAAAAAAAACGTCTATGATAGTAGGAAATACGTTTTTTTTAAAGAAAATTATTATAGACAATAAAAGGTAAAATGAAGAATTTAAGGAAAAGCAATAAATTATAATAATAGTGATGAGAGATGAAAAGTAATAAATTGTAGTGAATAATGATGAGGAGAG
>NW_026035711.1:0-699 GCF_019186545.1 Solanum stenotomum
ACTCAAACTTACTCAACTCAGAAGTACCCAAGAATAAGATACTCAACTCCGAGATTAGATACTCAACTCAAGGGTATGATATTCGACTCAAAGATATGATATTTGACTCTGGATACTCAACTCTGGATACTCAACTTTGAATACTCAACTAAATATGACCGAACTCATTTCAATATAAAGCAATTTAAAATAAGTGCAATATAAAGAAAACAAACTGTTTAAAAACATGCTGTCAAATCTGTGTGTATGCAAGGATACAACATAACTCTGAAATGTATATAAAAATACAATAAACTGATGTATATAAAAATACAATAACTTCTGTGGGAGTTTCTCTAACCGACAACCATCACATAAGAGCTATAGTGATGATACAGCGATCTACCTCACGCTGCCAGCGCATCCTATACCCGGCCAAATGTATAGGACCTGAACTACTAATGGATCCACTAGTCTATGTAAAAAGGGTTCATCTAAAAAGTATGACCTTTTTCTACCCATGATGGCTACATGGTTTATGGAGGCTGTGAGTTCTCTAAACTCTCCCCCATATCGGCGCTCAATACTACTCCCAAAAATATACTAGCTCTTATGTTTTAAAAACATACTTTTTTCTGCTGGTTTGAGATAATTGCTCAAAAACTTAGCTCAAATGCTATCTTGGAAATCTCGGTTTCCCTGCTTGCTTCATTTAGAAAG
>NW_026035712.1:0-699 GCF_019186545.1 Solanum stenotomum
AAATATTATTTTTTGTTCTGTCGATTCTACATCTTGATATTTTTCTTTAGTTATTATTTGTATATCTTTTTCAGTCATTGATATCGTATTCATTATCCGATTCTATTACTGAATTATTTTCTATTTCATTTTCCGATAATTCATATATACTATCATTGCTTTCTAATTCATAATCTACGTAATCTATTTGTGTATATTTTTCATCGTCTATTATTATTTATGATATTTATTTTTTCTTTGGATTTTTAGGTAATTTACAATCTCTAGCTATATGTCCTAATTTTCCACAATTATAACAAGTACATTCCGTTAGTTTTCTTTTTGGTCTTTTGGTTTTGTAGTTTTTTACATAGTACCTTCTTCTTGGTTTTTTATAATTATATTTTGATCTATATTTTTTATCATATTTCTTTTTATTTTTATAATATCTATCCGTACAACCAAATTGGGGTGCTGTCTTATTTTTGCAACATGCCAAGTTTTTTACTAATATTTTTTCCATTTTTATTTCTTCTTTATGTTTTTCACATAGTTCCATAAACCATCGTTGTAAGAATTTTATTCTAGCTCCTAAGGTATCTGTTAATTCTGCTTCATTCCAACTTTTTATTATTTTTGAATTAAAAGGTTCTGGTAATTTTGTAAAATATAATTTTCTTATTTCTTTACATTCTTCTATGCTATATGTTCCTTTATAAT
>NW_026035713.1:0-3011 GCF_019186545.1 Solanum stenotomum
AGGAAAGGTTTTATCAAAGGACATGAAAACATACATTTCTTGTAAATGTCCGTTGTGCATATTTTCTTGCATGGTCTCCATACTTAGTACTTAATTGTGCTAACCCCTTTCTTTCGCTTTTTGACTAAAGTGTAGGGATTTGGAGATGGTGATATGTCATGGCTACTTGATAGGTTTTTAAGAGTTGAAGATGAAGACTTAGACTTGGTGAGTCCTCATAGATTCGAGGGCAATAACCAACATGTTCTTCTTATGTCTCTCTAGTATTTGCTTAAGTTTTGAGTGGGCTTAGTCCCAATGTTATATTCAAGTATTAGATGGTTTTGAGACATATTGTATAAAGTCTAGAAAGTCTTCCGCTTGCTATTTATTGAAAGTATCTTCGTGTGTGAAGAAAGTTTTTAATTCCTTATGGTTTTGGTGTCTATGCGATGAATGAATGCTAAGAGGCTTGTATTAGACCTCTTCGAGGTCGAGTACGCCGGTTACGACTAGGGGGTGCCCCCGGGTCGTGACATTTGGAAATCAAGATTTCCTTCTCAGTTTAAATGGAAAACATTTACTCTTGAGAATATTTAGTTCCCTTATATTCATTTACACTCAAATTGGAGAGCATGGGTGCGAAGCGGAGAAGGATTTTTATTTTTGATCGCGAAATAATTTTTGAGGCAGAAGACTCAGTATCCTCTCCGCGACGCGGAGATGGGGGTAATTATCTAGGGACTGAAATTTTGAGCGTCTCCACGTCGCGGATCTAGGCGTAATTATTTGTTCGATCTTTTCGTCTCCTCTCAAACTCGATTCAACTCATACTCACTACAAATCTAAAGTCAAAATTCACTAATTTTCATTACTCAAAACAATTTCAGCGAAACCCACACGAAGAACTCTCAATTAACATAACTCATTCACAATGCCTCGCCTCAAGAACTCAAAACAACACTCCATTATCAATTTAATTCAATAACTTCTCAAGAACTCAGTGATTCAACATCAAGAATGAATTCGTGGGTAAAAGGTTACATGATTGGCATGAGGGCGAACAAACCCAACATTATGGAAGCTTACATACCTCGAAGGAATCGAATCATAGACAAAAATCTTCAAATTCGAAAAATGCTTGAACTTTCTCCCTTTTTCTCCTCTTGAACTTTGCCCTAGTTTCTTAAACAATTTAGAATGAAACCCAATTCACTCAATCTGATTAGACCCCTTAACTTAGGTGGGCAAAACGTTTTAGACTAGTGGGGTATTGAAAAGATCAAAATAACCCTCCTTAAAACAGATTACTTTCCTTAACTAGACATGTTGTACTCAAACGGACATATCTCCCTCATTCGAACTCGGAATTTAGGAAACTCGGTGGCGTTGAAAGAGGACTCAAAGATCTTTCATTTGATACCTTATGGGCCACCTAACTCATCTATGCCGAAAGTTATGGTCGTTTGAAGTTGACCCAAAACTCACAATTGAAGACTAACTTGAAAAATTCTCAATTTAGCTCTTTCCAATTTAGTTCTTTCTAAAATTAGCTCTTTCTAAGACCGAGGTGTTACAATATATCAACTTAAGGAAGATTACTATGCATAATGAAGGTGTGCTCTGCACTCAACATCNATGCAGCTACGAATCATAATTAGCAAAATATAGCTATGAAGCCTAATTAAATTTATTTTAATGGCTATTTGCGAAATTTCCTCATAATAAAATGGGCCAACAGTCTGATCTTTTAACTATGAAAATAATTTTAAAGAAACTTTAATAATTTTATTTATCATGATTAATTACTTGGATTTATCTTTATGTAATTTCTTAGTATAAATATTTTTGATATTATTGTTGATACCCAATTTTGACCCTCCCCGATAAAAATTAATTTTTGAGCTTCTTAATTTTCAAACGATTTAGAATAATTAGCTTTATAAAATTCAAATAGTTTCAAGGTTAGTTTAAATAATTTCAGTTGATTTTTTTATAGTATTTTGAATAATAAATGTATTTCATATAATTATATACGTAATTGGTATATTTTTTAAATGCTTGAAAACCATATCAAAGGGTTTTTGCTTTGTTAAAATAAATATTTTATATTGTTAGTTCTAGTTTGAATTATAGTTTTAATTTGGGAATTGATTAGTTTGAATTTTAAATTAATCATCTTATAATTAAATTAATTATTTCATTTTGTTAAGATTAAGAAGCTCATTAATTGATACGAATTCATTTTACTTTGTTGTTAGCCAAATTCGCCAATCTAATTCAATTTGGCTAAAATTTCAACTTAAATTGGTTACAATTGTAATCCACTGGCCATTTTCGTAATTGCAAATCTAGCTACCTCTTATCTTAACACTTGATCCTTGTTTAAGATCAAAGTTGGGCCATTTTTAGTCCAATTTCCCCTCAACTTCAGCCCTCCAAATCAATTTTCAGTAGCCCATTTCAACATTTCAAGCCCACCCAACATTCCCAGTTAATAGGTAAACCAGCCCACTTTTATTACTCCTGACCCGGCCCAACTCCAGCTTCAAAACAAGGAACCCAGCAACGCCAAACATCATAGAGAAATACACAGCTTAACAACAATGCTCACAACGATCCAAATGGCAGCAACATGTGAACGACGCAAACGACCCTATACGCGCTTCATCCCCCCATGCGGGGGCGAGTTCACGGAACTCCGCAGCTAGCAGCAACAACGATACCAAATGAAAATCACGACGTCTATGCGCACAGGCAGTATGCTGCGTCTTCTTTGTCCTCTTCTTCGCGTCCTTCTCAGACCAGTAAAGTCGCAGCAGCAGCAAAAGCACGCGTTTCCATCCTTGGGGCTGCGAGATGATGCCACGTTGCGCCCCAAGGACGATGGAATTGATCCCAGCCGCCCTACCCCCTTTTCTCTTTCGGAATGGGTCGAAATTTCAGAGAAGAGTATGTTTTCCTTTAATGGTGAAAAAATTTCGGGGTTTGAATTTTGAATGGGCCTCTTTTCCTATCCGATTTCATCCGTT
>NW_026035713.1:3024-4267 GCF_019186545.1 Solanum stenotomum
CCCCCCCCCCCCCCCCACAAACCAAAAAAAATCTACCCTAGTTTCCCCATAAATACCCTTCTTCCTCTACCGCTCTACGTTATAAGGTGGGTTTTTTGGGAGTGAAAAAAGAAGAAGACAGAAAATAGCTTGAGCGAATTTAGTTTAAACACAAATCAAAGTACACTCCGAATAGAGAAGTGAACTCATTTAGGATCTCATTTTCGTGTCTTTTGGTGTCGTACATTGCTCCATTACAAGTTCATTTTGAACTTGAGATAGTTGCTCGGACTCCTTTGTTTGTTGTTCGTGGTTAAGGCTGCGTAGTGGTGAAGTCGTCCTTGCTCGCTTTCGTCTCCGTTCGCTGCACTTTGAAAGGTAATACTCATTTTTAAGCATTTTGCTTTTGACGTGTTGTTGTTTGGTTTTGACCATGTGAAACTGTCTATATGTTATCATTTGGGATTACTTTTGACTCATTGTTGGTTGCAAACAACTGATGGAATTTACTTTGTTATTTATGTTGTTGTTTGCTCCTCCCTTTTTCTTGAAGGTTTGATAGTTCCTCTCTCTCAAATCCTTTCCTCATATCCTTTTAAATTGATATAGTTCTCGTAACGTGGGTTGTGAATCGTATTTCAGTTTTAAAGTTCTGAATATATGCTGCTTCTCTCGGTCTAATAGGCAGAGTTGTTTTCACGCATTTTAGCTAGCATGTTGAGGGGTTTTACATCTTATTTGGTATGGTGCTCGTTCTATTTGTGTTCATTCAAATAGTATAGTTCATGTTTTAGTTATTTGTAGTTCCAAATGTCGTTCATATTAATGTTAGTCGTAGAGTCTTTATTATCTTGTATGTTGAGTTGTTTTTTTTCTTAAATCGTCCTAACTTAACTAAGATAAAAACTAAGTAGATAAATTGTTAGTTTGGCTTTGTTTCGTTTCCCTGCTATTCTAAGTAAGTTTGTTGTTTGTATTTCTTCCCTATTTTTCTTTATCTTGAAACATACTAAGTTTTGAAAGAGTAAGAATTATATGTTATTTACCGTGTCTTTCTTTTTAAGTTGTTAGAATCATTTGCCACTTTATGCATGCCAAGAAATATATCCTTGTCATACCATAGGAAGCTTGTTAGTCCTTTTAATTGTGAAAAATGCATATCCATATTTCCCTCATTATTTGAGATCACTGGACAAAAAAAAAAAAAAAAAAAGATAATCCTTTTGTTATATTGTTTTATCTCTTCTTTGTGATAAAATCATTG
>NW_026035714.1:0-265 GCF_019186545.1 Solanum stenotomum
TGGTGTATACCTAGACAACCATATGTCACTCAATTTACCCTTTACCGTTTATGGTTCTTACGGTTGTGTTCGTTTCGGCCATGAACACCTCCTGTTTCATGAGTGTATAGAGAGATGGGCTTTTGACAATCATCCTCTTTGAAGCGGCTTACACTTCACACTCACATCGGTTATTTCTAATCGTGTTATCGCGTAGATACACTATTTGGTCAAATCTGCCAAACTTAGCAAATCATCAAAAACATTAAGCTTTATTAACTCTATA
>NW_026035715.1:0-707 GCF_019186545.1 Solanum stenotomum
TATCCCCTCTTTATAAAAAAAAATGCCCTAACACTAAGCCAAAAAAAATGAGGCTTTAAAAAAAAACAGCTACTGGAAATTGCAATTCTGCCCGGACAGGTTTTACGAAAATGGTCATAACTCCTTCATCCTAACTCGGAATGAGGTGAAACCAATTGCATTGGAAAGCTAACTCGAAGGGCTTTAATTTAATAGGTAGTGGCCCTTCCAGTTCCTTGTGTGCTAAGAGATACGCCTCTTTAAAGTTGACACTCCAAATCGCATTTTTTGCGATTTTTGAATTTTGATACGGTTGCTCTAAAATTCGGGTTAGACTCATTTCCCACTCAATTTGACCCCCTGAATAAGAATATGAAGTCGAATTTCCGAAATCATGCACGGATTTTGAGATATATGGAAATTACAATTATAGGTGCTTCCGAAGCACATTTTCGAGCATTTTTGGGGTCGTTTCAATATCTCCCCCTTGGGGGCTGAACTTAAGACCTGAGATTTTATAAAGGGCTTAGATCGATACCTTAGGCTTGAGTGGAGTGGAAAAGATAAGGATATCGCCTTTGCATGTTCGCTTCGGCCTCCCAAGTAGCACTTTCAACTTGTTGATTTCTCCAAAGGACTTTAACGGAAGCCATATCTTTGTTTCGCAACCTCTTTACTTGTCTATCTAAAATCTGGACCAGAACCTCTTCATATAGGTCAAATTATCT
>NW_026035716.1:0-358 GCF_019186545.1 Solanum stenotomum
TAAATATTAATACCTAAAATATATTTTTTTAAAATTCATACCAATTTCCTCCTCACGCTTCCTTGACTTTGAGCCCCACTTGTGTTAGTAGATGATCTAGCCTTCTTACCGATCTCACTCATCTGCTTAAATCTTGGATCGTTCGCCCAATGCACAAGTAATTTTTTCCAATCCTCCGGTAGAATCCACCGAGGATTCTTATTCTTTTTACGAGCTTTCATCAACAAACTAGTGAGAACACGTGCAGCTTTCTTGTGAAAGTTTGCACAAATTTTGGTCTCATGTTCCGGACGCCAAGCACATTTTTTCTGCAATGAAGCCATAAAATTCTCAATTAATAAGTATTATTGAAGACAAG
>NW_026035717.1:0-1617 GCF_019186545.1 Solanum stenotomum
AAATTCAGAGAATTTGTCAAGAAGAAAATGTTCTCTTCAACATAATATTCTGCTCTTCACGCCATATTCATGAGTAGAAATTGAGAAAATGATGGAAATAACCCTTAATGCATACGAGTTGGACTATTGTAGTCCTTGATATATACCCTTCAACATAAATAGACTATAATGCATGCAAAAAGTGGACACATTTGATCTTAATCCCCTAAAATTAAAGGTACAAGTTAGAGCAATCACAATTTTTTTTATTATGGATCTACAACAAATCCAATGCATAATCTCAGCAGTCCATGTGCATTCTTCAATAATCTCATTGTAACAGATACTACTAACATGGACATACTTTTATATGTTCATTTCTGAGAAGAATATAACCATGTATATCACTTATATCAGCCTAAAGGATGAACTTTTCGGAAAAGAAAATAAAGAGGAATGAGAAAATCAAGTTCAAAAAAAATTTAAATAATGCACAAAGTACCTGTAAACATATTGAAAAGCACCCAATATTCTTGTTTCATCAAATGTTGCCTCTTTGCCTAACATTCTCAGAGTGTCTGGTGCATGTGCAGCCATTATGCATCTGTCGTATACTTCTTTGGAACCATCAGTGCAAGCTACAGTACAACCTGCACACGCTCTCTTCTACAGTAAGAATCGCAACTAGTTTCTAACTATGGGAATATTTTTCTTAGTAAACACCAAATGAACTGTATGGACATAAGGACAGGAAACTCTCACATAAATGCATAAACAGACATGGATAAAATAGAGGGATTTAAAATGCTGAAACCAAACCGGACCTTCTTCATTCGTTGTTACAGAATTGACTTCACAACCCGTTCTTATTTGGCACCCTCTCTTCTGCAGCTCCTCCTTGACCTGATTTTTATACAATCAAATAACTCAGGATGATGATAGAAGCTGAGCAAATCATTCAAGGAAACAAAAATTGGTACTTGCTTGAAGTTTTCTTCAATGAAATTAGTAAAAATTTTGTGGTACTTAAAGAATAAAAGTACTACCTTGTTTACATATGTATGTGATCGCTATCTAACAGTGAGCCATTGAGGGCGACCAAAGAGCTGTAAAGAAAATATCAAGGACAACAAAATGATATAAAGAAGTATTCAGATTCAGCATCTTTAATGGACCATAACTTGGCTATAAGCAATACATAAAATATGCTCATTGAACAATATGTAGGAGAATTCTACCTGCAGATGATGATGGTTGCGAAAAAACGAAAGAATGGAATAAGCAGAAAAGTCCATTACTCCTTCAGTGGGGCAGGACCAAATTGAAGCACATACTGGAACCTGTGAAACATACATGTGAATTGCTTGTAGAAAGATTCATCTTTTGAATGAAAAAAATTGTGTATACATGTGGTAAAATCAAGAACTATGACATAACAGTAGTCTCACCAGATAAGCTTTCTGAAATAACTCTGAATATCCATGTGATTGAATAAATTGTCCTAACGTATCATTGCGATCAATGCCAGGATTGTTGTTCAATGCTTCAAGGTANAAGAAAATGCACAAAACAGAACAATTTGGGGCATTTCCATCAAATACATGATCTTCAAATAAACAAAGAAGACTCTGTGCTCTA
>NW_026035718.1:0-969 GCF_019186545.1 Solanum stenotomum
CCTAAAAAATTTTTAACAATCCCAAATTTAAAAAAACTCTTGACCGAATTTTTTTTAGAAAAACTTAAGCTCTAAACCTTAAACTAAAAACCCTTAACCAAATACCTAAACTCTTCTTAATAATGCTCGGATTATATCATTGTTCAATATGCCCTATTAAGTTATATATATTTGTTCAACTTTATCAAGTCATGCATGTTCAGAATCTTTCAACTACTGATACATAGTCTACGCTACATCTTCTCTTAATGTAGGTTCAGGTCTTTAACATTCAGATCACGCGGAGATCGGTTCCCAATCCGTATTCAACAATATCAGTGTTGAGTCCTCGTTTTTCTAGGACGATTTATATGTTTTATATTCAGTCTNCTAGAGTTAGTTGGGGGCATGTCCCAGCATCTCTAGTCTTTTAGAGGCTTTTTATTCATACATTGTTTTACTCACTCCCCGAGGTTACCCACTTTACGTAACACGAGACCTAGGATCACGAGTGACCCCAAGCTAACATTGAGTTGGCATATCATAAGCATATTAGACCAACACCTTTAAAAGCATAAACCTAAGAAATCTGAAATCCCAAAGAAACCCTATACCCTAAACTTTATGGAAACCCCAGGACTTATGAAACACCAACAGGCCCTAAAGCCTAAAAACACCTTTGAAAACACTAAACCTAAAAACAACCTTAAAATCCCTAATCCCTAAAACTCTAAATTTAAAATCGTAAGCCCTAAACCCAAAAAAACCCTAAGCCGTAAGAACCCCTAAACAGTAAAAAATCATAACAATCTTGAAAACCCCTTTTAAAATCCTAAACCTAAAAAATTCAACAAAAACTTAAGACCAAAACCTTAAAAACACTTAACTAAATACTTAGACCTCATACCGAAATAAACCCTAAACCCTTCCGACTAAACGTTAAGGCTAAACCCTGAGAGACTCTAAACTTTAAGAAATAAAAAAAACCCT
>NW_026035719.1:0-415 GCF_019186545.1 Solanum stenotomum
GAGCCTCATCAAGGATTCTTTCCCTCATCAACCAAGGAAGACCTTGAACCATCAACAACAACTACTCCTCCACTATCCACCCCTTCTAACCTAACTCCCAATTTGGCTAACCGATGGACCTCCTTAGCCAACTCTTTACTACCTTCCTCCACATGAGCCAAGCTACCCATGGACACTCTACTCAATGCATCTGCCACCACATTAGCTTTCCCCGGATGATAGTGAACACTCATATCATAATCCTTAAGGAATTCTAACCACCTCTTTTGTCTCAAGTTAAGATCTTTTTGCGTGAACACATATTGGAGATTCTTATGGTCGGTGAAGATATCAACATGCACCCCATACAAAGAATGATGCCAAATCTTTAAAGCATAAACTACGGCAGCCAATTCGAGATCATGGGTTGGGTAAT
>NW_026035720.1:0-675 GCF_019186545.1 Solanum stenotomum
TGTTGATTCTCGAATTGTCGAAACTCTTTAGCAACATGTTCGGGAACCTCATTCTCTTCTTCATATTCCTCACATTCCTCATCACCTGCCTCATTTTGTTCACTAGGTTCATGACACGACATGACATTGGCAGGTTTTAAATTAATATTACTGAAATCATAAACAAACAAAGTTAGGAAAATAAAATATAAACAGATAAGTGACAAATTTTTTATAAAAGAGGCTTTCATTTAAATTGCGAAAAGACAAGCACAAACTTTAGCCATGGCCGAGGGCCATTGCTTTTTTAAACATCACAAGGGAATTTAAGAAAAAACTTCAAACAAATAAACTTCATAAATGGTGGGTCTCGGGCCTCTTCCGAACTACCACCGATTTTAAAACAAACAAAGACACATGTCTTTTCTACCCAGATGTGCGGGAAATCAGGAGTGGTGTGGAGGTCCAGTTCTGCAAGCGCTCATCAGGCTCTGCATCACGGATGCCTGATGTCCCAACCTCTTCCTCAATGACCGCATCAATCTCCTCAAAAAGGCCACAGATTCCTTCCCCGAGACCATCATTATTGACATATCCTCGCACCGGGAATGACTAGTACAGATGAGGAATTGGCCTGGCCAATGCTTGATCACTACTCTTGTTCTTTATCTCTGCTTCATCAGCCTCTGTGGGGAC
>NW_026035721.1:0-461 GCF_019186545.1 Solanum stenotomum
TTCAATTTGGTTCCAAGGATTTACATTGTTTGGCTATGTATGGACGGCGCTTCACGGATATTTATGAGTATGGATCGATTGGGACTCTTTCAGCAGTTACATTGGCACCTTTATAGAGCATCCGGTTAGAGTTCCGACCTCTATTGCCCAGATACTTATATAGAGTATCCGATTTAAGGTCCGGCCTTTATTGCCCAGATACTTATATAGAGCATCCGGTTAGAGTTCCGGCCTCTTATACTTGTTACTTGTGATTGGTTACTTGGGAACTTCTGGTGAGCATCCGGTTCGAGATCCGGCCTCCGTACTGTCAGATTCTACTAATTAGAGTTGAGGTGCTGGTTCGATGTTCTTCGTTCTTGGGTTCGTATATGCAATTCTCTTTAGTTATAGTTATTTTGTGTACTTGTCGGGCTTATGGGGGTCCGTTCGAGTTTTTATTTAACTTGTGCACGAGTGTA
>NW_026035722.1:0-9975 GCF_019186545.1 Solanum stenotomum
GAAAAAGTTCCACGTTGTGCTGCATCCTCGTTGATGTCGTCCGCACCTGTGGTTTGACATGAGAATTCATCCTCTTGGATGCTCTTGACAAAGACTGAGATAAAACTCATTAGCATAAAAATGTAATTCAAATGGAGAGATATAATCTTTTACTATGTTGACACTTAGTCGCTCTCCTTGAACATTTAACGTCAATTCTATCTGGTTTGACGTGAAGCAAATAAAGCTTGTGCCTTATATTTGCGATATAATTCTTCAATGTACTCTTCTTTTGATATTAAGTAATAAGAAATAGACTGATGTAATATGTTAATAGCTCCCCTTGAGGGCGTTCTTGCAAATGAAAATAATGATAACGATTCTTCATCAGTAAAATGACGATAATCCATTGGTAGGATGATACTGATCCATTGGTAGGATAATACTGCTACATGATAGGATGATGATGATGTTCCATCGATAGGATGATGATGTTGATGCTCTATTGATAGGATAATGATGTTGATGCTCTATTGATAGGATAATGATTCTCCATTGATAGGATGATAATGATGCTATGATGATGATATTTGCTCCATCGATAGGATGATTAACAATAATCCATTGATAGGATACTATTGATGATGATCCATTGGTAGGATGATGATAATAAAAATCCGTTGCGAGGATAATAATGATGAAGATCCAACGGTAAGACAATGTTGATCCATTGGTAGGATAATGCTTACGATCCATTGATAGGATAATGTTAATCTATTGGTAGGATAATGTTTATGATCCATTAATAGGATAATGTTGATCCATTGATAGGATAATGATAATGATGATCCGTCGGTAGGATGATATTAATCCATTGGTAGGATGATGTTGATGATCCATTGGTAGGATAATGTTGATCCATTGGTAGGATAATGTCGATGATCCATTGATAGGATAATGTTGATCCATTGGTAGGACAATGATAATGAAGATCCGTCGGTAGGATGATGTTGATCCATTGATAGGATGATGTTAATGGTGATGATAAAAATACGTCAGTAGGATGATATTGATCCATTGATAAAATAGCAACGATGTCCTTCTGGGTGATGGTACTATCTCATTTGATAATACTTTAGAAATGTCCATCCGAGTGGTAAAGACGATGTCCCTCTGGGTAGTTCACATTACTGCGTCTGATATCGACGAAATTTATGCATATTCTTCAAACGTTCTTAATGCTACATCCACATAGAAGTTTGTCAATTTTGGGGAGCTCCTCGCCTTTTTAACTTCTCCATATTCGTTGAATGGAGAATATGATGAACTTGAGGCAATCTTATAGACCTGCATCCACAGAAAAATCGTTAGTTTTTAAAACAAACTGATCTGTGTTGCCTTCTTCAATCGCCTGCTCCTTGTTTTGCTATCTTCAGTTGATCGCTCTGATCTCTTGCTTCTCAATAGACAAGACAAAATATTTTATGTAAAAGTATTTGAAACATATAGATAAATCTTTAAGAAAAGGTTTTCAAAAGCTGTAATTGAAAAAAGGTCACTGTCAAGTGTCATGTCACGTTAAGCTTAAATGAACGTCATTGGTTTGAAACTTCGGTGTATCCGATAGTTTGTTCTGGAGAACTAAAAAAGTCTTAAAGCTTGGGAAATTTCTGACATGGTTCTACCGAAATATACTATAATCGGGAAGTTTTGTAGTTGACTCTGAAATTCAAAGGTGTCAGAGATTGCTGCAGTTGACAATGAACTTTAACGATGCCAGAGATCATTTGAAGCCAGTTTTAAACTTTTAATATGCTAGGAATATTCAAAATTGACTACAAACTTTTAGTGATGCTTGAACAAATTCTTAGGGTCATCCTCAAAAATTTATGTCCAGTTAGATGTCTTGGGGTATCTCTAATTGTCGACATATGACTTGTAGAATTTTTGAGACTCTCTCAAAAATTCTGTCCCAGTTGCAACTCGCAATATATCTTCAATCTTGACTTGTTGGAGAAAATATCTTACTCTTTAGAATTTTTGAGTTCCTTTCAAAAATTCTGTCCCAGTTTCTATTGCAAAGAAAAATAGAAATCTTATGGGAGATATGACCGAGCCGTTGTGGCGCCTACGTATCCCGTTACGGCAGGAATCAGGTCAAACGTAGTTCCCTTTTCGAGGATTAACAAAATAAAAAAATACAAAGAAACTGACCGAGGCCGACATAAGCCGCCTACGTATCTCATTCTTGAGAATTCAGGTCGAACGTAGTTCAAATACATAGAAATATTAAAAGGGGTAAAAGGGTGACCGAATCCGACATAGGCCGCCTACGTATCTCATTCTTGAGAATTCAGGTCAGACGTAGTTCATTACAAAGGGATAAATTCTAAGTATAAACGATTACAAGAAAATAAAAGCGATTGCAAAGAAAAGATAGAAATTGAGTCTTCAAACATTCTATCTTTTTACAACATTTAAGTAGATTGGTGACTTGTGAGATCCAATGTTCATGCTCAACCAGGTAACATCATCAAACGAATGTATCGATGTGAATACTAAGCAAACTGATGAGTTCACTTTCTTGTGCTTTTGTCATATAGGCGCCAATTTTGATTTCTTTGAGGCGTTCATCATTTTTCTGATTCACTATTCTGATCTTTCTGAATTCGGCTTATCTTGACTTTCGGACCGTCTAAACTTCTCAACCAAGTGTTTGGATACCATGATCTTCTCGTTGTAGTCCTCAAATTCCTTCTCATCTACTCCATTTTGTTCATTTAGCTTGTGACATGACTTGATACTGACAGATTTGAAAATATTTTCATTGAAGTCATAGACGAATACAATTAGGTAGCAAATATGAAGCGAGTGAAGCAATTTTTTGCAATAAAGGAGTTTTTCATTTGAAATAAGAAAATAAGAACTTTGGCTATGATAATAAATCATTTTACCTTCTTTTTTTTTTTTTAAAAAAAATATATATATATTATGAGGGAGATTAAAACGTATTGAGGCAAAATAGAGCAAAAGATGGGTCTCGAGACTCATTCGGAATACAACTAATTTTAGAAATAACATTAAAAATGTTTATGTCTACCAAGACGAGCGAGGAATCAAGAGCGAAGTGGATGTCCAACTAGGCATTTTCTCCTTTGACTCGCCGTTTGTTATGACTGGTGTCTCGATCATCTCTTCAAGCACAACATCACCTTCTTTGAACAAATTTTTGATTCCTTCCCCTAGACCATTTTGCATTGGAAAAGGCCAATATAAGTGAGGCAATGATTTTGGATAAGCTTGATCGATCTTCTGCTTGCTCTGACCTTCTTTCGGCACTAAAGCAAAAGCTTGATGAGGTGCCATGATCACAAATTTGGATTTCTCTCTTTTGGTTGGAGAGGCTACAACTTTCTCAAGCTTTTCAAGGTTGACTGAGATTATAACTCTCTTCACATTTAAATCTTCTTCGACTTCAACCATATTAATAGTTACCCCTCCATGATTCGGCATGGGGTTACTATTGACATTAGGAGTGGCAGTCTGAAGAGTGACGACCTTTTGATCTATTAAGTCTTGAATTTTATGTTTCAAGTTGATACAGTCCTCGGTAATATGCCCAGCACCTCCTGAATGGTAAGCACAGTGAAGATCAGGTCTATAAAGCTTGGAGTTGACATTGATATTTTTTGGATCAATTGTCTGTATCAGGCCAGCCGATTTCAATCTCTCAAAAAGTTGTGTTCGACTCTCAACCAAAGGAGTAAAGACTCTAGAAGGTTTCTTCTCACGAGGAGGATTGTAATTATTTCCTGGATGTGAAGGTACTTGACGGTAGTTTGGAGGATTTTGGTGAGATGGTGCTTGCATTTGGAAACTTGGGTATTGTGGAGCTCGGTAGCTAGGAGGGGTATTTTGGTAGTATGGGAGTGGAATTTGGTAACTTGATTGGATATTTGAACAATTAACTGATGGAGCTTGGTAATATGGATGGTTATTTTGGTAATATGGAGATGGAGTCTGGTAAACAGGAGATGGAATTTGGTAACTCGTTGGTGGAGTTTGATAATTAGGAGGTAAAATTTGGTAACTCGATGGTGGACTTTGATAACCTGATTGGGTATAACAAGCTGTATATGAATTTTGTGGAGCTCGAGGATAACCTTTGTAAGGTGAGGATTTTCTGAAGTGTCCTTTTCCATCAGATGCGCATGAAATAGACGACACATCCTCTCTCTTCTTTTTCAACAATCCTGAAAATTCGATTGAGGCGGCAACGCGAGAAATCTTTCCGGTTTTAATCCCATCTTCGATAGCCTCACCTACCTTGACTATCTCTGCAAATTTTGCTCCAATGAGCAACATTATCCTATCATAATACTCTGGCTCTTGAATGCGTATGAACACTTCAACGATCTCCTTCTCAGACATGAGAGGTCGAACTCGAGCGGCCTCTTTTCTCCACCTATACGCATATTCACGATAACTTTCAGTGGATTTCTTCTTAATTCTCTCCAAAGAATAGCGATCAGGAACGATCTCCACATTGTAGGCAAACCGTTCGACGAAATCTTTAGCTAGTGCATTCCAGCTAGACCACTGTTTTGTCTCATGGGAGGTAAACCATTCTAATGCTTCTCCGTTCAAACTTCGACTAAAAAGCCGCATTAATAAAGCTTCATTCCTTCCAACTCCCACGAGCTGGTCACAGTAGGCCCTCAGGTGTGCCAAGGGATTCCCTGTTCCTCCGAACGTGTCGAATTTTGGCACTTTAAACCCTTCCGGGAGGTCCAAATTCGGATGGATGCACAGATCCTCATAACTCAACCCATCGATTTCAGGAATATATTGCAGCTCCTTCATGGCTTTCCTAATCTCTTCTTTCATATTCAGCTTGACTGCCTCTTCCTTTGACCTCCACTCTCTCTCTTGTTCCTCATAGTGATCAAGCTCGGAACAGTTGGCATAGGGTTCATTTGGAATTGGGATTTGAAAAGTAGTCTTTTGAGGCAATGGCGGAGCAATGGAGGGACTCTGGGTATTTTGAGTGACTTGGTAATTTTGGGGGAAAGTCTGGGGGTTGGTATGTTGATTATGGTGATGGGGGAATGCTTNTTGACATTTTGGTTTTGAGGAGGAGGGCAAGCTTGTGGGTTGGTGTTTTGATGAGAAGGGAAGGTTTGGGGGTTGGTATGTTGATTATGGTGATGGGGGAATGTTTGCGGATTGTTGACATTTTGGTTTTGAGGAGGAGGGCAAGCTTGTGGGTTGATGTTTTGATGAGAAGGGAAGGTTTGGGGGTTGGTACCTTGAGGAGGAGGTGGTGCTTGGTAAGAAACAGAGGCCTGGTGGGGATTTAGGGCGGTTGGGTCTATGGTTGAGGGATTCTGAGCGGGATTGGAGGGAGGGTTCTGAGCCTGTTCCACGTTCGAAGGAGGAAAGTAGAATGGAGGTCTCCCATTTCCTGGAGTATTAAAAGCAAAAACCGGATTAGAAGGATCTTGCATTCTCTGCATTTCAACCCTCATCTCGGTGATCTGTTGCATCAACTGCATAATTAATTCATTTTGATCAGTGGCGGTGGGCTGAGCCACGACAACATCAGTCAAGCTAATCTCGTTGTTGTTATCACCCATTATTGTCTTTCCTTTTTGCAAACTTTAATCGGGGAAGGAATCTTTGGGAGCCTTAGATCTTGTAAAATAAGGGTGTTCAGCTAGCTTATCAACACAGATCAGTTCTAAGTACCTGACAGAAGAAAATTACTCAAAAGGTAAACGTGTTAGTGTCTGAAGGTGATAAGTAGTGCAAGACATCACACATTGATGCAAACAGACAAGAGTTGCTTCATTCGAAGATGGACTTGCCTACAGATATAGAAAAAAAAAGGTTAATAGACAGAAATTTGTCTATTTAACTTTGGGATTAGTGACAGAAAGATTGACTTCAGTCGAGCCAAGATTTTTTGCATCTTTCATTGACATACTTCTGATTTTCGATTGAGATGAAATTCGAATCTCATTGCAAGAATTGAGAGAGATATAATTTCTCAAAATGGGGACCGAACCTTGGATGACTGTCTACGTATCTCGCGGAGAAGAATTCAGGTCCTACGTAGTTCGACCCTTGAATCTCTTTTCGATTTGAGACGGTGAATCTTTTTCTGATATGAGAGAGTAACATTTGAAAAGTGAAGTTCGAATTTTGTTGGGAAATTACAGACTCGAAGAGTATTTGGACACATTTTTATAGTGACTTGATATTTGTGCTTAGGGGTGTCTAGAAAATTTCCAAAAGAGTAGGCTAGAACATCTACAAATAAAGCAACATAATCACACAAACAGTTATAAACAATTATTGCGTATTTTAAACAGATATGTGACCCTTTTGTGCCAAGGGTAGGCCTAATGATTTGAGGGATGTATACGTCATTTGAAACATTTCGTTGCCCCTAAAACTTAAATTTATACATGCTTTGTAAATAAAATGAATGGGGATACATAGTAGGGAAAATGAGATACAAAATAATCAGTCCCGCGCAGGGGTACAATCTTAAACTATGCTTCAATGGAAGGACCTTCATTCTTGAACTTCTTGTCATTTTCGAGTGTCGACTCCTTTGGATGAAATAGTCACTTGATCCTTCTTCGACTCAAACAAACTATAAAACTCCCAACCCCGAGAGACAATGTTTTTTTCCAAATGACGTATACATCCTTCAAAATTAAACACATAAGCATGATTGTCTTTTATTGACCAATGGGTCAAATCAACACAAGGTGGGCTTTCTAATGGGCCCAACACGCCTTGGGTGTTGGGTCAACTTAGTTCAAAATGCGCTAAATCGGGATTTGGTTTTGCTCTACTCTAGTTTACTAAGAGTGGCTTTTGAAAGACCGGGAACCCAAGTGGACAACTTAGGCTGGAACCAACCATTGGACGCATGACGTACCAATAAATTGCCGATCATTCCGAAAAAGGGTCGAGTATAAAAAAGTCCGGTTGCGGTTCCGCAAAACCGTCCTTTAATATACTATACATACAAGAGAATATGCCATGAAATGCAATGACAGTTATATCAATTTAAACACGTTGAGAGCAGATAAACAATTTAGCAATTAATGCAATTAGTCAAACAAGTCAAATCTTATGGTTAGAACTTAATTAAATCTCCAGCGGAAGTCGCCATTTCTGTTTTATTTAAAAAAGATATAATTGGGGAAATGGTCGAGTTTTTGAAAAACCGATTAAACTTATGATTTAAGAGAAATCAGGTTTCCAAAAGGACAGAGTCGCCACTTAATTTTTAGTAAAAAATCAAGAAAAACATAAGGTTCTTCAAAAGATTCAAACAGATAAAATCGATTGAAAACAAGGGTTCGAAGTTCAATGTACATTCCGAGAAGGTGTTAGGCCCTCGGAATGCCCGCTAACTCGCGGTTGACCGGTGATTTAACCAAAATGATTTTGACTAATTCTGAAATTTTAACTTAAGTAAAATAATTCATTTATTTTAACTAATTATTTTTTTAAAATTTAACTAAGTAAGGAACTCATGACTTTGACTAATTTTGAAAGTTTAATGAATTAAAAGAACTCAATTATTTTAACTAATTTTGAAATTTTAACTAAATGAACTCATTTATTTTAACTTATTTATTTATTACTATTATCATTTTTATCACCTTATTTATCTTAAGGGGGAATGAACTAAGAGGGAATTTTTCTAAAGGGGAATAGTTTAAGTATTTTCAAGACTAATATTAAAATTAAAAAAAAAACTAAGTAATAAAATGCATACTTTAATTTGAAAATAAAATGAAATGACCATTCTTAGGGAATTTAATCAAATTAAACCACAAGATAATCAAAACGTTAGTCAAATATAATAAAATAATAAAGGAAGGAAAGGAAGAATATGTCAAATTTGGGCCTATTGCTGCGTTTTTGGGCCTCCTTCAACCCATTTTCGCTCCCAAAACCTGTGTATACAGCAAAGGTATATTGCTGTATATGGGTCGTATTTCGACTCATTTTCGTGTATATGGGCATGCATACCAACCGTATACAATATATTTCAGCCTCCAAGTACTTGCAATTCGTTTTTCCACCTATAATTCAATATTTTGAAACGTATATCAAGGTATATTGCTGTATATCAGCATGTATACAGTCCGTTTTGGACCTCTCCAGGACCTGTACATCAGTCCCTGCCCCTGTAATTTCTCCCTTTTTACTTGAACATGATGAGGCCGACTCGAAGAAATTCAACTCGATGCAAGGATGGAGTCCAAAGGACTCGAATGATTCATAACGAAAGAAAATAAAGAAATGAATTAGTAAATGAAACTCTTAAAACAGCTTATAAAGAAAACGCACAAAATATGGCAGAATCATAAGAAAGAAAGACAATTAATGACTAATCCATAGCAACCAATTGATGAATACACACATTAAGAATCACATAAGTCAAAGGAGAAGAACAAATGTTAAGAAATTAAGAAACCAACTCACTAGTCAAATAAAATTAAAGACAACACATGAGTAATACTCAAAGATTAGCACCAAAACATAAACGACCAACAGGACCCAAACCTTTAGTTCAATTAAATGGAAAACCAAAAAAAAAAAATGACAGAGGTATCAAGGAATATGCTGTAAGAAAGTTATTTGGATATAGCAGGGAAATCTGAATCATGTTACTATGCAACTTAAAACAGTAAGAAACCAACATAGACAACCATTATGTTAGCCCTTTTTGAAAGATGAAGCAGGGCATTCACGAAGCTATTTTAGAGTCTCGAAATTTAACATCTCTTGGCAACTCGAAATTCAAATATTTCAAGCTCGTTCGATGTCAAAAAGCTTAGAATAAACCTCAAAACAAGTAGACTCTTGAAAGGAATAACAACTTCATGACTCAACAGACTGGTATAACAAAATCCGATGTAATAAGAAATGCATTTAACAATATTCAATTAAGCATATAAGAAGAACAATAATAAGCAAGCTCGATCCAAGAAGCGGAGAAATCACAACACTAAGTGCAAGACCACGAAAAACTCGAATTGACATTAAGATAGAATCACTCCAGAAACAATATGTATAGTCTATTAAGATTACCCATGTTCAACCACGAGTAATAACAGTGACACAACCAGAAATTAGTGAGATACATCGCGAATAAAAATAATGACGAAGAGGAAGCTATGGAGAGAACATTACCTTTTTGGGGGCAACGACTGGGACTCGAGCTTCTAAGAACGATTCCACCACCACGTGAAAGAGTCCTCCGATGAAAACTTTCAACTTAAGAGAATAGGAAACTCGAAACCGTAGTTTGAGATTAGAAAATTTAAATCTAATTTCTGTATTTGAGATTAGAATATTGTCTATTTTTTTTTTCTCCCTCTCACTGAACGTAAAGGGAGGTTTATATATGAGAAATTGGAGCTGAGTAAAGCGGGAAAACGGGAGGGATTTTGGGATGAAATTCAAAATTTGAAATTCGAAATCTCCCTCGGATAAGGCTGCCAGCCAGCTCGATTTTGTACCAAACTTGTACCAAATGAACGGACTTATTAACGGGAAATTGATTAGAGCCGTGCGATTTTTTGAGCAAGGATGATCTTGCAAGGAGATTCCTCCATGTGGATTATTCCCGAAGGGGATAAGGAGAGAGAGAGAAGGACACGCGGGCTGCTGATTCGGGTTGCTGGTTCACGATTCGGGTCGCTGGAATTACTGGAGTTTGGGTCATTTTTTCTGGGTTTGCTTCTGGGAAGAAGACGTTGTACAGGGTATTGCTATTGTATTGTTACTGTTGCTGAATGGAATGGGCTGCTGAAGCTGAAAAACAAAAAGGGAAATGTTGAATTGGGCTGGGATTTGGTACCACATGTATTGGGTTTACCAATCTGAGCAGTGGGCTGCTGTAAATGGCACTAACAAGCCCAAAATTGGTCTATCCAAATGGGTTTAGGGTGGGACAAAGAT
>NW_026035723.1:0-671 GCF_019186545.1 Solanum stenotomum
GAAAGACCCCCGGAAATACAAAGAAGAGGTCCTCGGATAAGTTGAGGTACTTTTGCCAATTATCCGACCCCGAACCTAAATCCACCGCCCTTCCTCCAGCGGAATTATCATCCATGTGCAAGCTGCGCCGCGTAAGATCCTCGAATCAAAATCAACCACGACTACCATCTGCGGTCCATTTTCGTTCTCTTCCCTGCCCGAGAAGGGGGATAAGGCATAGGGCCATGCCTTACGAAGCACCTGGCCTAAGAGAAGGAAGATAGATCACCAAGGCTTATTTTTAGCCACAACTTAAAGGAAGGAGGCACCTTCTTAAAGCGCCTGCCCGGCTTTCAGGTCACTTGCAAAGGGAACAAAGCTTAGGGCTCAAAGAAGTCCTCTCATCCTGAGGTGAGGGTGGGAGACGGGACGGGTTTGATAGTTAGAGTTCTATTTCTAGGAAGGAAGAGACTATCGGGAAGCTCACTCTCGGCCGGGCTCGAGCCCCAAACCTGGAGCTGACATTTAAATCGGAAATCAACATCGGGTCCCGGTCCATTGAGTATAACAGAGCAAATGATGGTATAGCAATGAACATAGGGATGATACTAGGAAATATGGTCCGAAGAATCTCAATATCAAGTTTTATTTCTTGAAGGAAGTACAGAAAAACGGTGAAGTGGTTTTATTCT
>NW_026035724.1:0-787 GCF_019186545.1 Solanum stenotomum
TATTCAAGAGTCGAGTATATCTTGAGTTAAGTATATATCTTGAGTTGAGTATCGATCTCGAGTTGAGTATCTATCTTTGAGTTGAGTATATATCTTTGAGTTGAGTATCTGTCTCTGAGTCCAGTATCTATCTTTTGAGTTGAGTAAGTTTGAGTAGTTTTGAGTATTCCTTGAGTTGAGAAAGTTTGAAAAGAGGTAAGTTATTCAGTTTATTCCAGTTTTTCTTCTAGCCTATGTTGTTTAGATTTCCAGCTTACATACTCGTACATTCCACGTACTGAGCCANATCTTTTTATGATGCAGACACAGGTATTCAGGATCATCAACAGGAGATTCGTGGATACATTCGGGAGTTCCAGTTAGCTATGACAAGCCTTTTTGCTTCCGGAGGATTTCATTTACCTTTCAGTTGTATCAGTTGTTAGGAGGTCGTGGGTCTTGTCCCGGCTTCCATCTTTATCAGTTAGAGGCTTCATAGATAGACAATAGAGTTTCAGAAGTGTCTTCATTTATTTTGTTAAATGTTTTGAAGACTAAAGTTGCATTTTATGGCGAGTTGTATATATATTCTATTATACAGAGTTTTCTTTTGAGTTAAAGATTTGTAAAGTTAAGTTTATAAACTCTTATTCAGCTTTAAGCTCTTGTATGCTTAAGTTAGTATTTCGCTTGGAGTCAGCCAGGATGAGGGTTCGCTTGGGGACCAGCAATGGTCTTCGAGTGCCGGCCACGTCCAGGGTGTAGGCTCGGGGCGTGACAATATTGTTGGTGCTTGCTTTAAGATAAA
>NW_026035725.1:0-252 GCF_019186545.1 Solanum stenotomum
TTAGAAGTAAGACAAACAAATAAAAAAAGAGTGTGTAGAGTTTTTGTTGTAAATGTTCCTTCAATAATAAAATATTTTATTTGTAATAAATTAAGTAATTTAATTTTACAATACAATAATTAATTTGAATTTAAAAAATCCAAAAAAGGTCCATTAATAAAATATTTATTTGTAATAAATTTAGTAATTTATTTTTACAATACAATAATTAATTAATTTTTTTTAAAAAAAAGTCAAAAAAGAAGAAAAAAA
>NW_026035726.1:0-337 GCF_019186545.1 Solanum stenotomum
TTAGTCAACCCGAAAGACATCACCACAACATCCCGGCTCTCCCACTCAAGGACGGGTTCATTAGGAAATCAGAACTTGACTTTACGAGTCCTACAATCAATAGAAGCATAATATGCATGCAACCAATCCATCCCAAGAATAACATCAAAATCCACCATGTTCAACTCAACAAGATCACAAGGCAACAACTTATTTAATATGCAAACCGAACAATTTCTATACACTTTTCTAGCAACAATAGAGACACCAATGGGAGTGGATACTTCATATAACTCATGCAACAATTTCGACTCGAGATGAAATTTTCTGGCAACTAAGGGGGTAATAAAGGAAAGGG
>NW_026035727.1:0-331 GCF_019186545.1 Solanum stenotomum
ATAGTGTCACTTTCAACCTCACCATGGCAAGTCCAAACTGTATACCCTGGTTTGAATCCATTCATCATAAGATGCATATCAACAGTCTCTGTTGTATGATATCTCACATTTTCACAATTAACACACGGACACCTAATCAATCTTGAATTTAAAAAATCATCAAGTGTCATTGCATGATTTATAAATCTAGTGACACCTTCTGCAAATTCTGGAATCATACCCGCTCGACCAGGATTGTTTCTATTATACATCCAACTACGATCAGGATTCATCTACACAAACAATAATGATAATTTTAATTCTATCAACTAAATAACATTTGAATTTATTT
>NW_026035728.1:0-812 GCF_019186545.1 Solanum stenotomum
ATGCATCTAGGGTTGGTTTGGGTTGCGTCTTAATGCAGAATGGCATGGTTATAGCTTATGCCTCCAGACAGTTGAAAGTTCATGAGAAGAATTACCCAACCCATGATTTAGAGTTGGCTGTTGTAGTATTTGCTTTAAAGATATGGCGTCATTACTTGTATGATGTGCATGTTGATATATTCACTGATCACAAGAGCCTTCAATATGTGCTTACTCAGAAAGAGCTTAATCTCAAACAAAGGAGGTGGTTAGAATTACTCAAGGATTATGACCTGAGTATTCTTTACCACCCAGGTAAGGCTAATGTTTTTGCTGATTCTTTAAGAAGGTTGTCTCTGGAAAGCACCGCCCATATTGAAGAAGGAAATAGAGAGTTAGCAAAAGATGTGCACAGATTGGCACGCCTGGGAGTCAGACTTATAGATTCCGCAGAAGGAAGAATAGAGGTGACGAGCGGGGCTGAGTCATCATTTGTATTAGAAGTGAAAGAGTAACAAGATCAAGATCCCATTTTTCTTGAATTGAAGGCAAATATTCAAAAGCAAAAAGTATTAGCTTTTGAACAAAGGGGAGATGGTGTATTGAGATATCAAGGTAGATTTTGTGTACCTATGGTGGATGGACTCCAAAAGAAGATTATAGATGAAGCTCATAGCTCCAGATATTCCATTCATCCGGGTTCCACAAAGATGTATCGTGACTTGAGAGAAGTTTATTGGTGGANTAGCTCCAGACATTCCATTCATCCGAGTTCCACAAAGATGTATCGTGACTTGAGAGAAGCTTATTGGTGGAATAGCATGAAGAAAAAC
>NW_026035729.1:0-356 GCF_019186545.1 Solanum stenotomum
CATGTAGGATATATTATATAGAAAGAAATGTTCTTTTTTAAAGAGACTTTGAAGGGAATTATAACAATCACTTGCTGGTTTTCTTATTTACAACATATGCTGCCAGCATTTTATGTGAGTTGTAGTGAAATGCTAAGCAAATGGGAGGAAATTGTTCCAAAGGGAACATCATTCGAACTCGATGTATGGCCAGACCTTCAAATAATGGCTAGTGAAGTCATATCTCCTACAGCATTTGGGAGTAGCTATGAAGAAGGAAGAACAGTATTTGAACTTCAGAAAGAACAAGCTGAGTATGTAATCGAAAAAGGATGATCAATTTATATATCAGGATCAAGGTACATCACATTTCCACG
>NW_026035730.1:0-663 GCF_019186545.1 Solanum stenotomum
TAAAACTACAACCCCATATAGCAAAAAAAGTCCTGGATATGCCTGATAAATTAGACAATACTAAAGACCTGCAAAAATTTTTAGGAATACTAAATTATGCACGAAGTTTCATCAAAGATCTAGGGAAAGTAGCAGGACCCCTATACTCTAAAACAGGAAGTCATGGACAAAAGACATTTAATGTAGAAGACATAAAACTAGTACAAAAACTCAAACAAATGGTTAAAGATATACCAGATTTAGCCCTCCCACTAGAAACAGATTACCCAATAGTAGAAACAGACGGAAGTCTCGAAGGGTGGGGAGCAGTTTTGAAAATAAAAAACAATAAATATGGAGATAAAAAAAGACGAAAAAATCTGCGCTTATCACAGCGGAAAATACAAAGAAAAGGGAAATATGAGTAGCATAGATGCAGAAATTTTAGCAGTTATATACGGATTAAATAGTTTTAAGTTATACATTATTAATAAACAAGAAATTTTGGTAAGAACGGATTGCGAGGCTATTGTAAAATTTCACCAAAAAATAGAAGGAAAAAATAGTAGTAAAAGAAGATGGTTAAATTTTTTAGACGCTACATCGATATACAATATATCTTTAGAACATATAAAGGGAAAAGATAATTCTTTAGCGGATCAACTAAGCAGACTTATGAAAACT
>NW_026035731.1:0-249 GCF_019186545.1 Solanum stenotomum
AAACCCTCAAATTTTACAGTTGAGATCTTATATTTTGTTGTTAAAATCCATATATAATCGATGGAAATCAAAGATATAAGTTGGAAATAACTTACCCAATAAATTCGTTGCGAAAACCCACTTGAAATCACCTATTTTCGAGCTCTCAAGTCTAAAATGGAGAAATGGGTATTTTTCAAGTTGGGGGAAAATGGCTACTGTTTTTTTGACTTAAAAAGGATTGCTATTCCAGCTGAAACACAACAATAA
>NW_026035732.1:0-2738 GCF_019186545.1 Solanum stenotomum
TCAATCAGCACCATTTAATGAATTGTTAATTCCGAGCTCGTCCAGAACAGGGCATTCCCTCCCGAGTATCCAGTCGCCGGAACTTGCAATACAACAGTGTAGTCCAAGCTATTGAATATATGATCATTATCAGCCATTCTAGTTTCAGTTAGTGCTAAAGCAGTTGAGTTATTCCATTCCACCAGTGTGCGTAGGTTGCGCAACAGGTGGGGGTTATGCCCATCCCTACAGTTCCATAGTAAGACCTTCATTGATAGTTCCTTGTTCGAAGTCGAGCTCCCTCCTGGCCCAAAAAAATCATAAGCATGACCATTAACCAGACAACTAAGAAGAAATTAAATCAGGAAAATATAATATATAAATATGCCATTTAATTTGATATCAACTGACATATCTATGCCTTTCAACGTTGAGTGTGCACAATTAGGCACTTAAGCTATCAAAAAGTTAAACAAGAATGCACACGCGTCCTATGTGGCATCTTGACGTGGTAATTCAAGTCCTATATGTATTATTCCACAAAGGATGCGTGCATCTACTTGTTCAACTTTTGGATAGTTTAAGTGCCTACTTGTGCACGCCCTAAGCTGGAGGACATAAATGCTAGTTGAAGCTAAATTTAAGGGAATATTTATATACTATTCCAAATATAAAGTAGATTACTTGGTACGAGCAACACTGAATCAATTGTTGAAGAAATACAATTCATCATGAAATCGTTCTTGTATTTCCTTATATAGGTGTTAATGGAATATATTGGTCTTGTTATAAGAGTCAAAGTTGAACCTTTGAGTCCATACATTTCAATTTCATGATATTCTTATAGTGAATGACCGACTCTACCAGCTATTATAGATAAATATTGACTTATACTTAATCCTGTATGAACCTCTCAGTGATATTCCTAATCTTATCTCCATGCAATAATTAATTTGCAATTTTATATAATTTTCTGTTATTTGTATTTAATTCAACTCTATCATGAATTTGTGTTATATAGCATATTATAAGATTTGAAATAATATGATGAATTAACTAAAGATCCCATCATTTAGGGAATTGATCGAACTGCGACGAGTGCAGAGCTGTCCAGCAGCCTTCGATACGAGGTACATACTCTCAATACTTCATAGTTTGTAGTAGTAGTTTTGTGTGAAAAAATAATGAACTACCGAATTAGTCAAACTGGAGTTTGATGTATTCATTCCTCTTTATAATTAGAACTACTAGTATGCAGAATTCTCACATAATGATTGGAGAAATCAAAGATTGTATTGATGATTAAAACTGTTAAGTACATGCTCCTTATATAGGAGAAGAGTTTTAGATTAGCTATACACAGAATCCTTGCATGAGTAGTCTATGTTTACTATACTATTAAGGGTCGCTTGGTTGGAAACAAGTTATCCCACTATAAGTTATCCTGGGGTTAGCTATTATTTAAAAAATATTAGGTGTAAGCTATCGGGTCCAGGTGATTTTAGTGGTTGGAAGGACATAATAGCTTTATGGATTTCGGAGATAGAGAGAGGAGCAACTATGGTGTTACTATCTTCTAGTGAAAGAGCATTCTGACAGGGAGGAAATTTAGTAACTTTACTATGATTCAACTCGGTAGTGTAGATTTCTTGGAAGTGAGATAAGATAGTATTGGATATAGTGTTAGTTTCGAAGGTCCAATTACCGACAATGTCGGTTAAGCCTAGTATTTTATTTTTACATCTCATGTTAATAGAGGAGATATGGAAAAAAAAATTGTATTTGCATCGCCATCATCAAGCCATTGGACTCTAGATTTTATCTTCGAGAAATCCTCTTCTTGCTTAAGAAAACTCATTAAATTCATTGATTAGGGAGGTTTTCAGGTTGTTATGGAAGTTATTTTTAGAATCTTGATCCATTTTTTGAATACCATTAATGTGTCTCAGGAGCTTGTCTTTACGTTTGAAAAGATTAACAAAGGTATCAATATTCCACTTCTTAACGAGAATAGTGAAAGTTTGAATAGCATGCATATAGTCGTTATTAAAAAGCCAAGCGGATTTAACAATATCAAGGAAGCCGGGAGCCCGGGATGTTTTAACCACATGGTCTCAAATCTAAATAAGTTATTAGGTCAGCCGGTGCTTTTAATAAAATTTAGGTAAATAGGACAGTGGTCAGAATGAGTTTGTGGCAGGTGTGTGACATTAGAATCTGGATATAAGCAAAGCAAAGCATGATTGCTAAGGAATCTATCGAGCCTTTCCATTATGAAAGTACTTTTATTTTTATGCTTATTTGTCCAGGTAAAATTTTGGTTGGTAAATCCCAAGTCAATAATTTCCATTGTATCTAGGCAGTTTATGAAGTCAGTACAGTTTTTATTATTTATAGGCTTACGTCCAAATCTTTCGGAAGAGCTAGCTATTTTGCTAAAATCACCGCAGATAAGCCAAGGACCAGCGATTGTAGTGGCCATACTTTTTAGACTATCCCAAAGAATATTCCTAAATCTGTAGGAATTTTTAGCATAAATTAAAGAACAGTGCCATTTAGGAGTTTGAGGACTTACTTCAATTGTAATGTGGAGATCTTATTCAATCAGCACCATTTAATGAATTGTTATCTCCGAGCTCCTCCAGAACAGGGCATTCCCTCCCGAGTATTCAGTCGCCAGAACTAGCAATACAACAGTGTAGTCCAAGCTATTGAGTATATGATCATTATTAGCCATTCTAGTTTCAGTTAGTGCTAAA
>NW_026035733.1:0-759 GCF_019186545.1 Solanum stenotomum
AATTTAGTCAAAAGTTTCGATTTTTTATTTTTATTTTTTACTTCAAACTTTGATTTTATGGAATTTAGTGTCACTTATGTCTTTAGATAAGATTTCAACTTGTGTAGACGCTATGTCATGTGTGTTTATGTTTTTTATCCTTTGTGTTAATTTTTATTGAACTTTATTGTTCAGTATTAAAAATTAGAAAAGTTAATAGTTCATTGATGAAATGCAGTTTAGTTTACCCAAATAAATGGATAATGTTGTTGGAAATCAATTAAAACCATAAAATGTTCAAGTGTTTCTTTCGCCAAAATCTAATCTTGGTTGGAATAGTAATGGATTTTCCTAAACAACAAAAGATTATAAGCGTCTTGCTATTTTTGTAGTTATAATGTGTTAAGATTTTGGAGTGATGAGATTGTTGCTATGTTTTTAGTCGTAATGTGTTAAGCTCTTGCTATGTTTTTAGTTAAAATGTGTTAAGTTCTTGCTGTGAAGAGATTATTTGTGAGGTAATGATCCATAGTTCCCGAATGGTGTGTTAAGTGAAAAGGAAAATTAAATAGTTTCTCAAGGGCATTGGCTAGGTCTTAGTCCTGAATTTTGGCGAGCTTGCCTTTCAGAGAATGATGTTTCACTGGATTTTTAGTACTGAGAATCTTTCGCAAAACTGGCGTTTGATTGCCTCTTATCTTGTGTCTTTAAAGGTTATAACTTCACTACAAGCTGATATTTTTTCTGGACCCATTGTAAACGGGAAGATCTTTGGAGATA
>NW_026035734.1:0-912 GCF_019186545.1 Solanum stenotomum
ACCATCTTAACCATATCCACTCGGTGCATAGCCTTAGTTCCCATGGAGTAATTTCATTCACATGTATGTGCTAGAGAGGGCACCATCATTAGGTCTACCGACCCATAGCACATCTACCAAGAAGGGCACCACAAGGATCTACCGATCAAGGTTCATTAAGGATAGCTCATTAAATCCCCCTGGAAGGGTGCCTTAGGCCTACCGATTTTTCATTAAGGGTGCCTTAAGCCTACCGTTCCAAGGTTCATCATTTCACACATGAGAAGGGCTACCACCATTAGGGCTAGACTTATGAAAGAGCACCATTTCTTAGTTTTGCCGATTCAAGTCTTGGCCTAGAATTCCTCTTTTAGTATTTATAGAAAGGGCACCATTTCTTAGTTTTGCCCACTTCACACATTTATGCATTCAAGACTTTAAGTAACAAGGAGGGACACTTTAGTCTACCAACCAAGTCACAACATTTTCATTTAAGGATACTTCATAATCCAACATTATTTCATAGATACATCATGAGAAGTCATACTTTAACTCACAATGCTATCCACTTTACATAGGATCATCACAAGATCACATAAAACTCATTCACATCATACATTCACTTATAGCTTCACATAAAACTTTACATATAGCTTCATATAGGACTATAGGACTTTACATATAGCCTCATATGTGTATAATAATACAACAATATAATAACATTCACATAATGCCCTTCATGGCCTCAATTCACAATAATACAACAAATAACCACCTCCACCAAAGGTGGATCAAACCAACCAATAACAATTATATTAATACTAAGAGATCAAGCCATCTTACCACCTTTTTCAAATGCCATAAGCCACAATACTCAATTCCATGGCAATTATACAATATTTATCAAGTTTGATCAACTTACCCTCTTTCCAT
>NW_026035734.1:1223-2579 GCF_019186545.1 Solanum stenotomum
AAAATAGAAGTTTTGTTCTTTGAAGACTTTTGAAACCCTTTTGAATGGACTCCTTGAAGGAAAGATAATCAAGGATCAAGGGTCACCATACCTTTGCTATGATCTCCCACGAAATTTGATGAAGAAAGCCTTGAATCCAAAGCCCTAGCTCCCACTTCTTCTTCTTCTTAATGGAGGATTGTAGAGAGGGAAATGTTTTAGGGATGGGAATTGAATTAATGGTATCTAGGAAATAATATATGTTCTTTGGAAGAATGGTCCAACACTTAGAAAAAAAAATGAGGCGGGTGAACAGTAACCACGCCTACTGGAAATTGTCTTTTCCTGCCGAACAGATTTTACGAAAATGGGTATAACTTCTTCGTCCAAACTCTGAATGAGATGAAACGAAGTGCGTTAGGTAGCTAACTCAAAGGGCTTTCCATGGATATATTATTGGCCACCCAAATAATTTGTGTGCTAGGAGATATGACCCTCCAAAGTAGACCCTCGAAAAAGGCTTCACTTGGAAATTTCGAATTTTGATACGGTTGCTCTAAAATTTGGGTTAGACCCATTTTCCACTCAATTTGACCCCCTAAACAAGAATATGAATTCAGATTTTTGAAAAACGAAACAGATCTTTTTATATACAGCTAAACAAGTTTCCGGTAACTTCCGAAGCACATTTTTTTTTAGAACTTTTTGGGTCAAATTCAAATATAATCATTTCATTAAGTTCTCGAATCCAAACTCACACGTGAGGCTCTAGTTTCAATCTATCATTTTTCAGGTTGTTACAACTTTGGTCTATACCTAAGGCGACCATGTCCATCGGACTTGCATGAGAGGGATCATCATCCTCTATTCTAGACCTTTTTTTCTTCCTGGACTCTTGCTTTAGTTTCCCCTCCTCAATTTGTTGGGCGTACACCATAAGACGTGAGATATCCATATCATGGAGGAGCATTGCCGTATGACATTCTTTTTCCACCCTGTTGGACACGCCCGACATAAACCTACTCATCTTAGCCCTTGAGTCCGCCACCAAAGATGGATCATACTTGGAGATTTGGGTGAACTTTAGAGAATACTCCTTAACACTCATACTTCCTTGACGAAGGTTAATGATCTCTTGCACCTTTGCTTCCCTCAATTCAAGGGTAAAAAACCTATCAAGAAACACTGATTTAAACAATTCCCACTCACGGGACCCGCTCCTACCGGCCTAGCCTCTTTCCATTGATCATACCATATTTGTGCAACATTCCTTAATTGGTAAGTGGCTAAATCCACCTTCTCCTCCTGAGTCACCCCCATAATAGCAAGTACCTTATAGACTTCATCAATAAATCTTTGAGGGTCCTCATCTACTTT
>NW_026035735.1:0-1150 GCF_019186545.1 Solanum stenotomum
ATCCAACCGAACCATGCTATTAGCTAACGACTGAATGTCCAAAGCTAAGGGTCGCTCTTCAACAGATAAGAAGGCTAGACTACCCATACTCACTACCTTCCGGCTCAAGGCGTCCGCTACCACATTCGCCTTGCCCGGATGATAGAGAATAGAGAGGTCGTAGTCCTTTAGAAGCTCAATCCAACGACGCTGCCTCGAATTAAGGTCCCTCTAGCTCATGATGTGCTGAAGACTCCTATGATCAGTATAGATCTCACATCGAAATCCATACAAGTAGTGCCTCCAAATCTTAAGCGCGAAAACTACCGCCGCCAATTCCAAGTCATGAGTGGGGTAGTTGCGCTCATGGATCTTAAGCTGCCTTGATGCATAAGCAATAACCCGGCCCTGCTGCATCAATACACAACCCAAACCAACGCCGGATGCGTCACAATAAACTGTGAAGCCCTCGCCCTCAACTAGAAGAGTCAATATAGGAGCAGTGATCAATAACTCCTTGAGCCTCAAAAAGCTCGCCTCACACTCCTCTGACCAAACAAAAGGAACATCAACACGAGTCAATTGAGTCAACGGGGCTGCAATAATAGAAAAGCCCTCAACAAAGCGTCTGTAATAGCCTGCTAGTCCGACGAAGCTCCGAATCTCAGTAACTGAAGTGGGCCTGTGCCAATCACGAATAGCCTCAATCTTCGCCGGATCAACCCTAATACCCTCCTTGGACACCACGTGCCCCAAGAAGGCTACAGACTCAAGCCAAAACTCGCACTTTGAGAACTTGGCATAAAGCCGTTGATCTCTCAAAGTCTGGAGCACTATCCTCAAATGCTGCTCAAGCTCACTCCGGCTCGGCGAGTATACTAGTATGTCATCAATGAAGACGATGACAAATAAATCAAGGTATGGCCTGAACACACGTGTCATCAAATCCATGAAGGCGGCAGGGGCATTAGTCAACCCAAAAGACATCACAAGGAACTCATAGTGGCCATAACGAGTCCTAAATGCGGTCTTAGGGATGTCCGCTGCCCTAATCCTCAGCTGATGGTACCCGGACCTCAAATCAATCTTAGAAAACACGGCGGCACCCTGAAGCTGATCAAACAAATCATCAATATGAGGCACGGGGTAACGGTTCTTCACCGTCACCTTG
>NW_026035736.1:0-587 GCF_019186545.1 Solanum stenotomum
CTGGACGTCCGTTAAGACCTTATCTATGGATCCAGTTGGCCTTTACATCCAAAATGGCCCATTTTCAAGGTCAAATGAGCCCTAGAGAAGGTAAACCCCCCATTTTACCAATTTTTGTGTGCTATAGTCCATGGATTTTTTGGGGATCCGGAATTCCGACCTCATTTTTGCCAGAATTTTACCTGGACGTCCGTTAAGACCTTATCTATGGAGACAGTTGGCCCTCATGGCCAAAATGGACCATTTTCAAGGTCAAATGAGCCATAGAGCAGGTATACCCCCATTTTGTCGATTTTCGCGTGATATAGGTCACCATCTTTTTTGGTGACAAAGAATTTTTGCCTCATTTTTACCATAATATTACCTGGACATCCGTTAAGACCTTACCTATCGAGGTAGTTGGCCATCACGGCTACAATGACCCATTTTCAAGGTCAAAGAGCCCTAGAGAAGGTAAACCCCCCCCCCCCATTTAATCAATTTTCGTGTGCTACAGGTCACCATTTTTTTTGGTGATCCAGAATTCCGACATCATTTTTTCCAAAATCTTACCTGGACCTCCGTTAAGATCATACCTATGGAGCCAG
>NW_026035737.1:0-1643 GCF_019186545.1 Solanum stenotomum
AAAAGACCAAAAATTGGGCCACTTTTCAACCCTATTCGTATATTCCCAGCCCATCCATACATGCAACAATACAATAATACACTCCCAAACAGCAGAAACCTCTTCCAGCCGCCTCAACCCACTCCAAAACAGTACCCGACCCCTGTTACTCTTCTTCTTCACGCGAACACCGAAATTCAGCGAGCAAATTGCGCTGCAAACTTGGAAAGCTCGCTCAACTACCCTGCAAAACCCATATCATAGCAACCCCAACGTCAAACCTTCACATCCCCTTTTCCCCCTTTTCGCAGAATTCAGCTTTTTCCCCATCACTTCCATTGTTGCCTTGAAAAGGGATGGATAGATTCAAAAATTTCAAATGGGTTTCACCCCCCCCCCCCATCTGCCCTTTCGCCTCTCTATAAATAGCCTCCTTAGTTTTCATTCAAAAGGGGGCAGGGGAGATTTTTTTTTGAGTTTTGGAGTTTAGTTTTGAGAAAATATTCACTCACACACTTGAAAATTTTATATATAGCTTTTTGAATCTAAGATACGAGAGGATCGACGCTTGGATTTTCTTAGTTTGTCGTTCCTATTCGAAGTTCATGGTAAAAGAATCGTTGCTCTCAAGCTCGTTGTCATTGTAATGACCCTCCAGGTCATTTTTAAATTAAAGAATTCATTTCATCGTTTAGAGCGTTCCTGTAGCGACCCCAAGTCATTTATGACTTGCTGNGCTCGTTGTCATCCAGTCGCTGCCCCAAGAAAGGTAACCTCACCTCCTGCTGTATTATGTTCCCGTGTAGTGTGTTGTATGTTCCATGCTTTGGTGTAGAATCTACTGTTAAAGGTATTTCTTTCTAGTGTTTTCGTTAGCGTTGCCCTTCCTGCAAATTTTTGGGCTACAATATGTTTCTCGTTGATTGAAGTTTCCTCGGCATTGTGTAGATAGAGCAGTTGGCTCGATGTTGTATGTGCCTAGCCGGCCAAGTCTCTGCTTCATTTTGTTTGGTTGGATCTGTGGTTCATTTGAATTAAAATTCCAAATGTGTTAGCTTTATAGTTTTCTTTTCCTTTATTGCTTATTAGTTGTTTTAGTCTTCCATTCTGATGTTGATTCATCGTTGTAGACCCTCACTAATGCTAGCCTAATCTCGTAGCATCTATCTATGTTACCACTCGACTCGAACACCATCCATGTCCTTTTGTGTTTTAGTTCATTATGTCATATTTGTAACTCACCTTAGCCGAGCTTTAACTTGGTTCATATGCGCAAAGTTGGTCTTTTCCTAAAAATGTGTTTTGCCTTTCACATTTTTGTCTTCAAAATGGGATTGCAAAAAATTTGATAGTTGTCTTTTTTTAGTGTAGCTCTGTTTTGTTCCCTTTTTTTAGTCACTAGTCAAAATCTGAAAGTTTATTCAATATTGCGGTTGTTCTTCGTTTAAGTATCCATTTTCATGTTAATATGTTTCTTCATAATCTGAGACGCGTGATAGTATCGTGTGAATCTATTCTCATGTTGGTTTAAGTTAACTGTGTGTTTTTGGCATGATCTTTTCATGCTTCCTTCGATTTAGCCATCATATAAATCTGCCTGATGAGCATGAATACTATCCGAATGCTAGTTGAAATACTATTTGATATCATGTTCGTACTTTCAA
>NW_026035738.1:0-726 GCF_019186545.1 Solanum stenotomum
TCATAAATGAAGTTTGAGTGGGGACTTACGTCGTGTCACGACGTTAACTAAGACACTTTTTGGGAGGAAACCCAAGTTTTAATTGCTTTATTTTTATTTTTGGTGTAACGTGTGTTGATGTCACGACCCGGGATCACCCCCTAGTCGTAACCGGCGTACTCGACCTCGAAGAGGTCTAATACAAGCCTCTTAGCATTCATTCATCGCATAGACACTAAAACCATAAGGAATTAAAAACTTTCTTTACCAAGAAAACATTTCATTAAAAAAAACAATAGCAAGCGGAAGACTTTCTAGACTTTATACATGATGTCTCAAAACCATCTAATACTTTAGAGTACAAATTTCGGGACTAATCCCGTACACAACTTAAACAATACTAAAAGACATAGAAGAACGTATTGGGTATTGTCCTCGAATCTATGAGGACTCACCAAGTCTTCATCTTCAACACTTAGAAACCTATCAAAGCCATGACATGTCATCTTCTCCAAATCCCTACACTTTAGTTCAAAAAAGGGAAAGAAAGGGGTTAGCACAATTAAGTACTAAGTATGGAGACCATGCAAAAACATGTCAAAAAGGACATTTTCAAAGAATAAATGCTTTCATATCAATTTGATAAAACCTTTCCTTTACAAGTATAAGAGACATAATACAAGTCAACATTAACATATAAGACCATAGCCCACCATACTTATAATCAACATATGTCCATATACAACT
>NW_026035739.1:0-1178 GCF_019186545.1 Solanum stenotomum
AAGAATTATCAATGCATGCAAAATATTAATCAAGAATTGCTTATTTACTAGTCATACTTTGTTAATTGATCATGGTTCCCACAACCCTAGTTGTGGATTTAGCTACTCATATTGGCAAGAACACAATTCATAATTGTAGATGAAGAAATCATGAACTTACGTAAAGAGAATAATAAACCCAGAAAATTAACTTGAATTGCAAAGCCAAAATCTTCAAAACGAACTTGGAAAATCAATAATTGCTAGGGTTGCAAATTAATCTCCAAAGTTACAAAGCGAAAGTAGAATAATAGTCTCTAACCCCCAAAAACGAGGTTTACATGTCCTATTTATAGAAAACAAATCCTAAATAAAAAAGGAAACAATTAAAGGAAAGTTTTGTTCAGGTACGCGTCTTCAATCCACGAGACTGACTTACGGACCGTCGATGGATCTACGGTCCGTAAGTCCCTTCCGTCACTCGAGACTTAGAAAATATTTTAGCATCCAAAAATCAGCTTCTTTGAAACAAATGACGGACCAACAGCATGGACCGTAGATCGATCTACGGTCCGTTAATCCCTTCCGTAAATCCATACTTAGAATCTTCAAAAATCAGGTACTGGAACCCTCGCAGTCTCACTCTACGGATCAACAGTACGGTCCGTAGATCAATCTACGGACCGTCAATGGGCACCGTGGTTCCACACTTGGTCAGATTTCCCTGATTTGTCCTCAACACCATGCCTGCTGATCTACGGTCATCACCTACGGACCATGAATGGATCTACGGTCCGTAGATGACCTCCGTGGATGCCTTTTTCTGCATTTCCTTCAGCTGTCTCTAAATTTCCGCGCCTGAATACCTTTCCTGCAAAACATGATAAAACACATAAAAACTAATATAAAAAGACCCTAGACACACACAACTTGTAAGTGAAATGTATTAGAAATACCGTAAACTCACGGTATATCAACACCCTCAACTTAAATTCGTTGTTTGTCCTCAAGCGACGCACTAGAACTCTAAACGACACTTGTATAGAAGCAAGCATTTCTAACTCAAGCAATCACATGGCTCTCTACCTCCTCATTGTTCAGGTGCACATTCATTCTCTTAGACTCGACAAGCCAACTCATGTGGATCACATCATGACACAGACCAACCAACTGACTCAAAACATACACCTTCTCACTGT
>NW_026035740.1:0-1735 GCF_019186545.1 Solanum stenotomum
TGAGGCAGGAATCAGGTCGAACGTAGTTTCCTTTAAGGATTAACAAAAATAAAGAATTTACGAAGAAACAGACCGAGGCCGACATAGGCTGCCTACGTATCTCATTTTTGAGAATTCAGGTCAGACGTAGTTCATATACAAAGAAACATTAAAAGGGGAAAAACGGGGTGACCGAGGCCGACATAGGCCGCCTACGTATCTCATTTTTGAGAATTCAGGTCAGACGTAGTTCGTTACAAAGAAATATTTAAGTGGGATTAAAGGGTGACCGAAGCCGACATAGGCCGCCTACGTAGCTCGCTCTTGAGAATTCAGGTTAGACGTAGTTCATTACATAGGGATAAATTCTAAACAAAGCAATTACAAACAAGTAGAACGATTACAAGGAAATGACAGAAAATACAAACATAAACTTCACACATAATATCTCTTGACTGCATCTGAGTTGATCGGTTTCGGCCATTCGGTGCCATCCATCTCCGACAGGATCAAGGCACCTCTAGATAACACTTTGCGAACCATGTAGGGTCCTTGCCAATTTGGTGCAAATTTCCCTTTGTACTCATCCTGATGAGGGAAAATGCGTTTGAGGACCAACTGACCAACCTCAAACATTTTGGCTCTTACTTTCTTGTGGAAAGCACGAATCATTCTCTGTCGATATAGTTGTCCATGACAAACAACAACCATTCTCTTCTCGTCAATTAATGTTAACTGATCGATTCGCTTGCGAACCCATTCAACATCACTCAACTCAGCTTCTTGGATGATCCTTAATGAAGGTATTTCAACTTCTGCAGGTATAACTGTTTCTGTTCCATATACTAGCAAATATGGAGTAGCTCCAACTGATATTCTAATGGTCGTTCGGTAACCTAACAAAGCATATGGCAACATCTCGTGCCAACCTCTGCGATTATCAATCATTTTTCTCAAAATCTTCTTTATGTTCTTGTTGGCGGCTTCTATAGCTCCATTCATTTGGGGACGATAGGCAGTTGAGTTTTGGTGAGTAATCTTGAACTGGTCACATATCTCTCTCATCAAGTGACTGTTAAGATTCGCTCCATTATCAGTAATGATGGATTCTGGTACTCCAAACCTACATATCAGGTTGTTACAAACAAAATCAGCTACAACTTTCTTGGTCACCGACTTGTACTAAGCTGCTTCCACCCACTTGGTGAAGTAGTCAATGGCAACCAAAATGAATCTGTGTTCGTTAGAGGCGGCTGACTCTATCGGACCAATGACATCCATGCCCCAAGCTACAAAAGGCCAAGGTGAACTCATAGCGTTAAGTTCGTGAGGCGGCACTCGAATCAAATCACCATGCACTTGACATTTATGACATTTTTGCACAAACTTGCAACAATCATGTTCCATAGTCATCCAAAAATAGCTGGCTCGAAGGACCTTTCTCGACAAAGTAAGTCCATTCATATAAGTACCACAAACTCCGGCGTGTATCTGTTCAAGCAGCTTTGCAGCTTCACTAGCATCCACGCATCTGAGAAGACCCAAATCTGGAGTTCTCCTATAAAGGATTTCCCCACTTGTAAAGAAATTGAGGGTCATACGGCGTATCGACTTTTTCTGGTTAAACGTTGCATTTTCAGGATAAGTCCCATCCTCTAAATATTTCTTGATGTCGAAATATCACGGTAAACCATCTGGTTCCGCTTCAACATGTGAACAGTGGACATGCTGTTCTTTTACCTCTACATCCACTGGA
>NW_026035741.1:0-435 GCF_019186545.1 Solanum stenotomum
GCGCAAAAGTCAAGCGGAAATGAACATCGGAACTTTCTTATTCAACTATGGGGGTTAGCGAAGGAAAGAAAGCTGGAATTCCATCTCTTCTGTAGTCATGCCTGACCCGCGGGTGCGAATCGGTAGCTGTGAAACTAGCTCTTCACGAAGTTCGAAACAAAGGAATAAAAAAAACGCAGGCGGTGGACTCTTTCATTAGGTAAGGGAAGAAGGGGCCCGACAAAAGTTGCATTTGTATACAATAATCGGATTGTAGCGGGTATAGTTTAGTGGTAAAAGTGTGATTCGTTCTATTATCCCTTAAATAGTTAAAGGGTCCTTCGATTTATAACTGTTATTTTAAACAAATAACTCTACAAATGAAAGCACAACTATAAGAATTTCCAAATATGTGAAGATATGATGTAACATGTGAAAAAAGGGCAGCCCGGTGCA
>NW_026035742.1:0-265 GCF_019186545.1 Solanum stenotomum
TTTTTTAATTAATTGACTAACCTTTTTTTTGAGAAAATGACTAAGTAAGTAATTATAATAATTTACATTATTAGATTAACTTTGAGAAAATAGTTAAACAAAGAGCAATTTTTATTTTTAAGAAAATGGGACCCTATTTGAAACAATTGAATTAGAGACAAGTACTTAGAATTGAAACTAAATTAGTTGATTTTTATTTGAGTCATTTTTAGTTAATGAAAAAAAAACTATTTTAAGCTAATAAAATAAAAGAAAAAAAAAGTTT
>NW_026035743.1:0-1191 GCF_019186545.1 Solanum stenotomum
GTTGAAAAGGCAAAATTTGTTTCATATTCAGTTTAAGCAACACTATGTTTGAGTACTTTATATGTTTTTTCTTCTTTTGGTGATAAGTACTACTTTATATGACAATCGTACTTCTACGACTATCTACAACATTACTTCTACTTGAGGTTATAATGTTGGAATATTTGTCTTCTAGAATCGAGGTTCAACAGCCAATTTAAAAGAAATATAATATTAACTATATTTTTCACGCTAAAAAATAATTTCTACTCCTATTTTAACACATTTTAGCTTTAGTATGTTTCATTTTTCAACGAACGAAAGGTCTCGAATTCTAATTTTGAAAATATTAGAATTTATTGTAAGGAGGTAGTTCCTCCTTAAATGGGCGCGATACTAATCTGAATTAGTTAGGCTGATAAATTTTGCATATCAGTGACTAAATAAAAAATAATAATATAAAAAGATTACAAGATAGAAAATCGAGCTCTCACCAAAGTGAATGTTTAGATAACCAACTAACTCATTTGTTAAGATTCCATATAGAATTTCAGTTACAAATATGTGGTTTCAATTTTTTTAAAATTTAAAACTTGAACCATAATTTTAAATTTTGCAAAATACAATCCATATTATTGCAAAACTAATGACCCAAGCCTACTTTGTCTTAAAAAAAAAAAAAAACCTAACTCCTTCTCTAAACTGATGCACATGTTCAATCCAATCAAAATGAGTTCTTTTATTGCTCTAAACCAGCTATATGACTCAGATAACTTGTCTTTAAAACCTCCACGCATCAAGAAAAAAACTAGGGGTGGGATGTGCAAAGAAGTAGTTTTAGAAAAAGACTAATTAAGTAGTAAATACTAATTGTAATTAATTAAGTTTACAAATATAAATATATAATACTTTATAAACATTCATGATTACTTTGCTACACGTGACACACAAGGAATCTTTGATTAAGTTATACGCATTATTTATATGATTCTTCTAACTAATTATATAACATTTTCATAGTGTTGATCATTAGGTCTAATTAAGTGGACAATTTAATTTTCCCTGTGAAATTACGTTGAGCCAATGAGTAAAGACAAATGTAAAACAATGAAAGGGCAATTAATAGATTATCACACTCTAATTAGGTAATGATTATTGTCAACAATCATTGAGAAAATTAAAGAATCCAATATTGTACAAGTGAAAAAAGGA
>NW_026035744.1:0-447 GCF_019186545.1 Solanum stenotomum
GTACCAACACTAGTTGATCCTATTGATACAAAATTGATTTTCTTGCAAGATCGATTTGTGTCCATTTAGTGTTGACACTTAGCTTTATATTTAGAAATAATATATTTGTTAAGCATGAGTACCAACACTAGTTGATCCTATTGATGACAAAATTGATTTTCTTGCAAGATCGATTTGTGTCGATCTAGTGTTGACACTTAGCTTTAAATTTAGAAATAATATATTTGTTAAGCATGANCTAGTTGATCCTATTGATTACAAAATTGATTTTCTTGCAACATCGATTTGTGTCGATCTAGTGTTGACACTTAGCTTTAAATTTAGAAATAATATATTTGTTAAGCATGAGTACCAACACTAGTTGATCCTATTGATGACAAAATTGATTTTCTTGCAAGATCGATTTGTGTCCATTTAGAGTTGACACTTAGCTTTATATTTAGAAAT
>NW_026035745.1:0-344 GCF_019186545.1 Solanum stenotomum
ATTCAAGTGAAGTTAGATTCCAATTCAAATGAAGTTAGTTTCCAATTCAAGTGAAGTTAGTTTCTAAGTCAAGTGAAGTTAGTTTCCAAGTCAAGTGACGTTAGATTCCCAGTCAAGTGAAGTTAGTTTCCAAGTCAAGTGAAGTTAGTTTCCAAGTCAAGTGAAGTTAGAAGTTAAGCTTAGAGAAGTTAAGTAAGTCAAAGCAAGTCTTCAAACTTTTCAAGAGTCTTCATTGAACGTTTTAACTTCATTCTAAGGCNAGTTAGTATAGAGTTCCAAGTTAAATATAGAGTTTCAAGTCGAGTGAAAAGTATCGAGTTTCAAGTCAAGTCAAAAGTTAAGAA
>NW_026035746.1:0-385 GCF_019186545.1 Solanum stenotomum
CGTGGCAATCCGATCCAACTTAGTTATGTCGAAATGTGGCAACCGATCCCATATTTATGCCAGAACGTGGCAATTGATGCAGTTAGTGTGTCAGATCGTGACACCCGCCCATTCAACAAACCACAATCACAATCACAATGCATATTCTCACAATCATACAACAAGAGGTGATTCATGGCATACAATTATTCAATTATCCTCATTTACAACAAGTGTGATCAATAATGCAACATTCGCATACATACATGTATCATAATGAAGCAAGAACAAACATACATCACACAATCATAGAATCATAACCATCACCTACCTCGAAACAAGCTTGAATCCCATAAAGCACTTGAATCTTCCCTTTCTGGATTCTTTCCGCTTGTTTTTGGTCTAC
>NW_026035747.1:0-637 GCF_019186545.1 Solanum stenotomum
ACGTAAACACTAAACCCTAAAAGACCCAAAAAAAACCTAGGAGACCTTCAATGTTAAACTCAAATCCTATGAAACTTAAACTCTAAACCTTAGGGATAAACCCCCAACCGTAAGCCTTATGAAACTCTAAGAAGCCCTAAACCCTAAAAAATCCTAAATCCTAAGAAAACCTAAACACTAAAAACCTCTAAAACCCTAAAACTAAAAATCTCGAAAACAAATCTTAAAAACCCTAAAAAAATTCCTTAATCTAAAATCCCAAGTCGTAAGCCTTTAGAGCTCATATATCGTAAAAACATTAATGATCCTAAAAAATCTTTAACAATCCTAAATAGAAAAAAACTCTTGACCGATATTTTTATAGAAAAACTTAAGTTCTAAACCCTAACCTAAAAACCCTTAACCAAATACCTAAACTCTTCTTAATCATATTCAGATTATATCATTGTTCAATATGCTCTATTCAGTTATATATATTTGTTCAGCTTTATCATGTCATGCATGCTCAGAATTGTTCAACTACTGATAAATAGTCTATGCTACATTTTCTCTTGATGTAGGTTCGGGTCGTTAGCATTCAGATCACGCGGAGATCGGTTCCTGATCTTTATTCAGCAATATCAGAGGTGAGTCCTCA
>NW_026035748.1:0-334 GCF_019186545.1 Solanum stenotomum
TTTATGGAAATTCACAAAGTTTTTTTTTTAGTTATTTTAAATAGTTTTGTCACTTTCATAAATTTTTAATAATAAATATGTTTTATATAATTAATTACGTATGTAATTTAGTATATTTGAAAATCATTTTTTTTTTTAAAAAAGGGTTTACATTTTAGCTAAGTATTTTATTTATTTACTTTAGTTTAAATTATAGTTATAATTTCAAGTTAATTAGTTTGTAATTAAGGTAATAATTTCCTAACTGAATTAATTATTTTATTTCGTTAGGATTAAGAAGCTCATTAATTTATTTATATTAATTCTTCTTATTTAGATTTTTGCCGAATTCATC
>NW_026035749.1:0-542 GCF_019186545.1 Solanum stenotomum
GGTTTAGGGTTAGGCTTTAGGGTTTGGGGTTTAGGGTTTAGGGTTTAGGGTTTAGTGTTTAGGGTTTAAGGTTTGTGGTTTATGGTTTAGGGTTAGGGTTCGGGCTTAGGGTTTAGGGTTTAAGGTTTAGGGTTTAGGGTTTATGGTTAAGGGTTTAATGTTCAGGGTTTAGGTTTTGGGTTTTAGGGTTTAGGGTTTAGGGTTTAGGGATAGGGGTTTAGGGTTTAGGGGTTAGGGTTTAGGCTTTAGGGTTTATGATTTATTGTTTAGGGTTAGGGTTTAGGGATTTAGGGTTAGGGTTTAAGCGTTCTGATTTAGGGTTAGGGTTTAGGGTTATGGTTTAGGGTTTAGGGTTTAGGGGTTTAGGGTTTAGGGTTTAGGGATTTGGGGTTAGGGTATTGGGGTTAGGTGTTAGGGGTTAGGGTTTAGGGTTTAGGGTTTATGGTTTAGTGTTTAGGGTTTAGGGTTTATGGTTTATGGTTTAGGGTTTAGGGTTTAGTGGTTAGGGTTTGGGATTTATGGCTTAGTGTTTAGAGTTTGGG
>NW_026035750.1:0-1585 GCF_019186545.1 Solanum stenotomum
GATCAAGGTTAACTGGTTAATCCGCTTGTGAACCCATTCAACATCATTCAATTCAGCTTCTTGGATGATTCTCAATGAAGGTATTTCAACTTCTGCAGGTATAACTGCCTCTGTTCCATATACTAGCAAATATGGAGTAGCTCCAACTGATGTTCTGACAGTTGTTCGGTAACCCAACAAAGCATATGGCAACATCTCGTGCCAACCTCTGCAATTTTCAATCATCTTCCTCAGAATCTTCTTTATGTTCTTGTTAGCGGCTTCTACGGCTCCGTTCATTTGGGGACGATAGGCGGTGGAATTTCGGTGAGTAATCTTGAATTGTTCACGTATTTCTCTCATCAAGTGACTGTTAAGATTCGTTCCGTTATCAGTAATGATGGATTCTGGTACTCCAAACCTACATATCAGGTTATTGCGAACAAAATCAGCCACAACTTTCTTGGTCACCGATTTATATGAAGCTGCTTCCACCCATTTAGTGAAGTAGTCAATCGCAACCAAAATGAATCTGTGTCCATTAGAGGCGGCTGGCTCTATTGGACCAATGACATCCATGCCCCAAGCTACAAACGGTCAAGGTGAACTCATAGCATTAAGTTCGTGAGGCGGCACTCGAATCAAATCACCATGCACTTGACATTTATGACATTTCTGCACAAATTTGCAACAATCGTGTTCCATAGTCATCCAAAAATATCCAGCTCGGAGGATCTTCCTGGCCAAAGTGAGCCCATTCATGTGAGTACCACAAACTCCGGCATNTCTGTTCCATAAGCTTTGCAGCTTCATTAGTATCAACGCATCTGAGAAGACCTAAATTTGGAGTCCTCCTGTAGAGGATTTCCCCACTTGCAAAGAAATTGAGGGCCATACGGCGTATCGATTTCTTCTGGTTGAACGTTGCATTCTCATGATAAGTCCCGTCCTCTAAATACTTCTTGATGTCAAAATACCAAGGCAAACCATCTGGTTCTGCTTCAACATGTGAACAATGAACAGGCTGTTCTTTCACCTCTATATCCACTGGATCAATATAGCTTGTATCTGGATGTTTGATCATTGAGGCAATGGTGGCAAGAGCATCGGCCAACTCATTCTGTGTCCTTGGAGTGTGCCTGAATTTAATCTTTCGAAATCTTTTGCACAAGTTCTGTATATACTGCACATACGGTGTGATTTTTGGATTCTTCACGGCCCATTCTCCTTGAACTTGATGAATCAGTAAATCTGAATCTCTAATAACCAACAGCTCATGAACATTCATGTCGATGGCCATCTTCAATCCGAGGATGCAAGCTTCGTATTCTGCCATGTTGTTTGAGCAGTTAAATCGGAGTTTAGCTGCCATAGGATAGTGTTGACCGGATTCTGATACTAAGACTGCTCCAATACCTTTTCCTTGGTGATTTGCCGCTCCATCAAAGAACACTCTCCAACCTGGGTACGCTTCAGAAATATCTTCACCCACGAATGCAACTTCTTCATCGGGAAAATAAGTCTTGAGTGGTTCATACTCTTCATCAACTGGATTTTCTGCGAGATGATCAGCTAAGACTTGTGCTTTTATCGCCTTTTGTGTCAC
>NW_026035751.1:0-739 GCF_019186545.1 Solanum stenotomum
AAGATAATGGATGTCACGGTTGGAACAAATTAATTTATACAATAATACTTTTAACTTTTAATCTAATATTAATTTACTTAGATTTGTCACAGTTGAATTATTTCCACGTGGAGTCTCACATGACAAAATTTTCAAACAAAAGAGAGTGTACACACATCAAAAAAATTGGTTGAGGTGTGTTTCACTAACTATTGGGTGATAGTTTGGTAGAACACTCACTCTCAATAATTTAGGTATGAAACTCGGTAAAGTGGGATGGTTTAAACGTATTTTTGACCCTGAAACTCTTTCTAAAATTTTGATCAATCGAATATTAGAAAATTAAAAATATATCTTCACATCGAACATACCCTTAGAGGGTAATAGATTTTAGTGATTGTTAATTCACCCATTCGTGTGCAATACACACATCACAACAATTTTTCTATCTTCATGAAGTAGGATTAAGGGTATGTACATACACATATATTTTGTGTTGAAATTACTAAGTCGTTTAATTGAACTCATTGTAAATATGTTATATCCGTCTCTCAATGGATGAAGATTTCTCTACAATTTTCCTTTTAATCTGTCCTAAAAAAAACTATCATCTTTTAATTAGAAATCATTTAAATTCTCATTCTATTTATAATGAGATGACTTACAGTCACATTAATATTTAAAACTTGTTTTAGACATTAACTTTTAAAAGTTTATCGTTCTTTCTTAAACTATATATTTGATCAATATGCGCTATATA
>NW_026035752.1:0-2637 GCF_019186545.1 Solanum stenotomum
GCGTAATATGGTTGTATGTTCTTTTGTCCTGGTGTAGGCTTTCCGCATATGTAGAAGTTTGTGGTTCTATAGTTAATATGTTTTTTGGTGTTAGCCTTGGAGTAAATGGTTTTTCGAATAGCTGGTTTAAGTTTGAATTCTTTTGTTTTTTTCACTAACTCGTTTGCTTGTACCTGCAGCTGTATTTAAACAAATGTTATGGGTTTTAAGGAGTTTCCCATCGTCTCCTTTTAGCTATGGGTTTTTTCCGTCTTCCGATCGACGTAGCTCCGCATTTTTATAGTCATGCTGCTGACTAGCTTTAGACTTCAGATTATCTTCATTAGTCTTTAGCTTTTGTATCTCGTTGTCCATACTATCCACTATTATACAAAGTGTAGTTATGGCTTTGAGTATCTCTTCCATTGTATTTTCGTTCTCAGTCTGAGTAGCTTTGTCTTGATAAGTAATCTGCAATAACATTCTTATCAGTTTTTTTACTTCAATTGTAAATGTGAAATTTAATATATTTAATACCAATCTCCTTATTTCTTTTGTTGTTACCGAATCTTGTATTTTTCTTGTTAGCCACCATTTTACTTGTGTATTATCTGTTCTTATAATAAATTTGTTATATACAATATATGGTTCAAATGATAATAAACACTTATATACTGAATATAATTCTTTTCTATTTATTTCCCATTTTATTTCTGTATTATTAAACGTTCCTGAGTAATACCTGCAATGATGTTCTATCGTAGTGTCATCATACCTGTATTTTAATATTCCTCCATAACTTTTTTCACTCGCATCTGATTCTATTATATAAGTAAATTTTTTGTTTTCATCTGGAAAGTATAGTTTAGGTAAGTTTTTACATAATAATTTTACCTTTTGTATTTGTATTTGGCCTTTTTTTATCAAACTGATATTCTATATCTTTCTTTAATTTTTGTTGCAATGGTTTTAATTTCGTTGTTAATTTTGGTATGTATTCTCTTACTTGATTTACTAGTCCTAAGAATGATTGTAATTTCTTTTTTGTGTCTAGTTGTTCATTTGAGTTAATTATTTTTTGTACTATTTGTGTTTGCATTTTTATTCCATTTTTATCAATTTGTATTCCGAAGAATTCTATTTGATTTTTAATTATATCAGGTTTCTTTTTACTTAGACTTATACCTGAATATTCTATGATGTGTATAAATTTTTCTAATAATCTTATATGTTCATCTTGTGTTTTAGAATATAATAATATATCATCAATATACACTACACAATTTTCTATTTGTTTAAAGTAATTGTCCATAAAGTGTTGATATCTACCTGGTGCGTTTTTGTATCCAAATGGTAATACATTCCATTCATAAAATCCTTGTGGTACAGTGAATGATGTTACTTTTTTAGATTCTTCTTCTAGTTTTAAGTGATAAAATCCTGATTTACAATCAAATTTGCTAAAATAATTATATCTTTGTATTTGTCTTATCTTTAGTATTTTATTTGGTATCAGATAATTATATGTTTTAGTTTTTGCATTTAAATTTCTTTAATCAATAACCATTCTATTTTTTCCTCTTTTTTGTTCACTATGTTTATTTACGATAAATGTCGGGCTTGTGTGCTTACTATTGCTTTCATATATATATCCTTTTTCTAGTAATTTATCTATATATATCTTAAATTCGGTTAAATCATTAAAATTATACTTTAATGATTTTTGGGTTATTATACTGCTATTGTCAATTAGCTCAATTTTTACTTTTGTTTTATGTTTTTCTCATCCTTGTAAAGGATCCTCACTATATATTAATTCTAACTTATCTTGAATTATTTTTTACTTTATCTATAGAGAATATAATTAATTCTATTTTAGGGTCTTCTTCTTTTATATTTTTTAATTTTTGTGTAATTTTTTCACTTCCTTTTATTCATTCTATTGTTTTTTGATTTTTATTATTTACTCTTTTTGCTACTATTTTTTATTTACACGGTGTCGAGAACCACCAATGTGTTTTTGTTATTATATGTGGGTATATTTTTTTTAAAAATGTCATTCCTAATAGCATATCTTTTGTAGTTAATTCAAAGTTATATATTTCTTCTATAGTTAATATCTTATCCCATATTTGTACTTTTATATTTTTTGCCTTATATGTGATCATGCTTCCTTCATTATTAAATCCCGTTACTACTATCAGTGTTTTTAATTTTCCCATTTAACTTCTGGTAAACAATTGTATTTACATATATTAGCTTTTGATCCCGTATCTATCATTGGTGTATAATATCGGTTGTAATATTCTTCTAGTGTTATCTTTGCAAGTATATATATTTTCATATTTTTATCATACTAAAGTCCTTTTTATTATTACCCTTTTATTTTCATAATTTATTATTAACTGTTTGTCTTCTAGATTATATGGTTTTACTTGTTCTAGCCATTTTATTCCTAAAATGATATTTTCATTTCCTTGATGTATTTTGAATTTTATCACTATTGGTATTCCTCCAATGATTATTTCTTTTTCTGTAGTTTCTTCGGTATACATTAATGCTTTTGGTAGTTCGGGGCATGATTGTTCAATAGTTATTATTTCATCTTCCGTCACTAATTCTCTTGTAAAATAGTTTTCTTTTCGTCCTGTATCTATT
>NW_026035753.1:0-2036 GCF_019186545.1 Solanum stenotomum
GCCGTGTCAGTAGGCTCTTGTTTATGGTATGAGGGCCCCACTTCTATAAATGAGGGACTACAGACATTTAAGAAAAGTATCCCTTCTTTCATACTCTTAATCGTGCAATAGAGCTATGTCATAGAGACTTCTTCTAACTCGTGCATTTCTCAGAATCATTCGACTACCCACCATACTAGAGGTAGTTGAAAAGTAGAGTCAATACTTTGTTGACGAGTTGTTCTTAGCAAGAGTTTTAAGGAAGTCATTAGACTTCAAAGGGGCTTAAGAGAAGTCCAAGAGTAAGTTAAGTGTTCAGTTTCAGAGTAATGCCCTTATATTCATATGAATCGTGCATTTGAGCTAAAAGCGAGTTGTACTCTTTTCCTTAAGCCTTGTTTCAGTTGAGATCCTTATGAGACAGTATGATTAGAGCTTGGGGTAAGATTTTCACCCGAAAATGTAGCATGAGTTATGAGATCATGAGCAGTAGTAGTGAAAGTGCCCACAATTAGAGGAAAGTATGCAGAGGTTTAGTAATCCTAGAAAGGGAGATAGTGATGAGGCAAGCTATGTTATTATAGTCATACACCCAGTAAGTTTTGATGAGAAGTTTTTCCTTATGGGTAGACTAAGAAGTAATGAGTTGTGAAGAGCTCAGGATAGGAGGTAGAGTAAGAGTTGCAAGTCAAGATGAGTTAGAGTATACCTTAACTAGAAAAGGGTTATGAGGATATGTCATCGTGTTTGTAATGACCAAGTGTAAGTGGTGAATAGAAGAGCAAGAGTATTCATGAGGTGATAGCTCTAAGCTAGGCTTATAATCTTTAAGGGAAAGCTCGTAATATTCAAAGTGTTATAGAACTAATTAGGCATTGATGTATAGTGAATGAGTGAATAGTACTCAAGTTGTAAAGGGAAATGTAATAGTAAATTATAAGTATGAATACTAAGAGGTGAGGATTGACTATTTGTCATTAGGTCATAGTGGACGAGTGCTTCTGAATTTGTACCTAGTAGTGGTAAGTTAGTATAGTAAGCAAGCAATTATATTAATATTCGAGTTTAGTCATAAACATTAAGCTTGAATTTGAGATGAGTGTCATGATCCAAAGAATGGAACCATGAGGGTGATGGTGTTAGTCTTGAGATTTGATCTTGTAGACTTGGCATAGAGTAGGTGAGGAATTAAAATGTTAGCTCTTATGAATATGAGTGGTACAGGTGAGAGACCCTAACCTTTAGATAAGGGCAGTGAAGTGTGGCTAAGTCACAAGAGTAAAAAGGGCAATAAGAGGTAGACCATTTAGAAATGATGGAATATGTCCATAGCCTTCAGGTGTTAGCTTTAGACCTAAGAGGGAGATGACAAGATGAGAAATTAAGTCAAGTGTTTGAGAGTAAGATAGTGATGAGTTCCAAAGAGTTTGGGGATGTCTTTTTAGAGGTCCTTTCTGTAATGGAGTGATGTTAGAAAGAGGAGGTTGATGTTCTTACCGTGTTAGTGATGGTGTGATAATTCCATCTAAGATTATTAACAATGAGGAAGAAGAGGATTAGATTTTACTAAGAGAAATAGTTAAATGAGAGCCCTTAGTTGGATCTGAAAGAGTTGTTTAGTAGGGGTCCATGGAGTTGTTAGAATACTAAGCTTGAATGTGGTGTTAAACAGTGATAGTCTTGGGAGGAGATTCCTTATCGAGGTATAGAACCCGAACTTAAAGATTTGGGTTAAGCTTGAATATAGTAAGAGCAGACCATTAGACTCAGACCTTAGTAAGAGTAACCTCATTTCATACCCAGTTCAGTCGTCATTCGAGGACGAATGATCCCAAGGGGGAGATATTGTAACACCCCAGAAAATTTTCGAACTAAGACCCGAACCTTCCTTCGTAGTGAGTGAGATTTTTGCAAGGAATTTAAAATTTCTTAAGTGTTAAGGTCACTAAATGTAGCACCTTGAGTTTCAAAAAGAATTAAATTGGAAATAGCAAAATCTGAAATTTTGCAAGTTATGCTTAAATATGAATTTTAGGTCGACTTCAAACAACCATAAC
>NW_026035754.1:0-301 GCF_019186545.1 Solanum stenotomum
TTGTTGATATTCCATTCCTGCATCTATCTTTATTGAGATTCTGGATATGCGAGATTAGGCGTAACTGCTTAAAGAGCAGGAAATACAGCAAGCGGTTCGCCTTGATCCTTGTGATTGCCAGAGAAATCCATCAATGCTACTTGATAAATGTGAACATACATACTCTCGCCTCCTGTCCCAGGAAGGCCACTTCTACTATACATCCAACTATACATCTCCAACAAGCCATCCTTGTAATCAGAATGAACATCTTCGGCTTCCTTATAATAAGGGATTTCCCCCGTTACTGAAGGAAAGACTC
>NW_026035755.1:0-640 GCF_019186545.1 Solanum stenotomum
TCGATGAGAAGGATCGGAGATATGAAAAGTGTAATTTTTTTGTTACTTAATATTTTATATGCTTAGTACGAAAGGAACTTGTATAGGCTAATCCTTTCATCATAATTTTTTGGTGCTACTTGTTTCTCGTGTTCCTTCAACAAGTTAGAGGTTAGGTCCATGTCCCCCTCTAACTAATTGTAACTTTTTGTTATGAATAGACATGGTAGGGGTCAAGCCTAACCCCCACGACGGGTTGTAGCCGCGACAACAAGAGAGAGTTGAGTTTCAACCACCACTTGCCGCGACGTCCGTCGACGTGGACTCGCATTTAGGCCAGCCGCACGCTCGGGGCGCACGGGAGACCAGCTTCCGCCCCGCGCTGAGCCTTGCAGCGTGCCGGGGGCGACGCGATGCGTGACGCCCAGGCAGACGTGCCCTCGGCCTAATGGCTTCGGGCGCAACTTGTGTTCAAAGACTCGATGGTTCACGGGATTCTGCAATTCACACCAAGTATCGCATTTCGCTACGTTCTTCATCGATGCGAGAGCCGAGATATCCGTTGCCGAGAGTCGTTTGTGNAGTCGTTTGTGTTTAAAGAGCAGCACGCGTCCCCCCGCACGCTCCGTGAACGGGGCGCGAGGGGAGGGCTGCCAATTTT
>NW_026035756.1:0-554 GCF_019186545.1 Solanum stenotomum
TGTCGCATTAGATAATGCATCTAACAATGTAAACGCTGCTAGTATGTTAAAAACTAGATTATGTCCAATTGATGATAATTCTTTTCATGTTAGATGTGTTACACATGTATTAAATTTAGTTGTACAAGATGGTATTTCATTATTTGAATGTGGTTGTATGAAAATTGAATATGTTGTTGCCTGGATTTTTTATGCTAATAGAGCTGCTAGAATTAGGGAATTTAATGAGCGTTGTGTACTATGTGAGTTGCCACCAAGAAAAATTCCAAGACATATTACAACAAGGTGGAATTCTTTTTACGAAATGCTTTCAGTTGCTTACGAATATAGAGGACCCATACAAATGGTGTTTAATGCTCATAATGCTGACCCATTAGACAGAATTTGTGAAGAAGATTGGGAAGAAAGTAATGAACTATTAGAATTTTTAAGACTTTTTTATGATGCAACAACCATGTTTTCTGGAATTTATTATCCTACTATTTCATCAGTATTAATAAATATTTGTGCTATTTCAATTCAATGTTCTAAATACAAAAAAATTGAAAAATTTA
>NW_026035757.1:0-2155 GCF_019186545.1 Solanum stenotomum
TATTTTTAATTTAAACGTATTAAATTGGTATCAGAGCAAGAAGATTTTTGGGAACACTAGTTTGGAAAATAGATGAAAAGACACCCTTTTGCTAACCAATTAAGATTAAATTATTGGTATCTATATAGAGAATTACAGACTAAAGCTGACTGGCTTAAGATTAAGAAGGGTTTAAGTTTATATCTAGAAATATTAGAAACTCAAGACCTAACAGACAGACTTTGTAACCACGGGGGCTTATATTCTTCGAACCGACCAACACTAGTCAACCCAGAGTTATTAAGCGCTTTAAAGTGGGAACTACATAGTATAGATAGTAATATCCAACTCGCAAATAGACGTATAGAAGTTCAAAGAAATCATATTAGTAATTTAAATTTTCTCTTAGGTTAAAAAACGTAGTACTCATTCTAGTTTAAGTATATGTCATCTAGATTATATAAGAAAAAATTTAGGCCATACGAAAAACAGATTATAATTGACCAAGAATATCATTGGTATCTATTAAGAATAAGACAGAACTATAGAGATATATACGATTTTTTATTAGAACAGAGACGACTATATACAGAACAACTAAGGTTATTTTCAGATTTATTAACACCAAATCAAATATCCTCTATACATCAAGAAATAAGACAAATAGATTTACAAATACCTACTATAGGAGCAAGAGTTTATCACTACATAAAAGAAATTAGAATAGAAACACAAGATTGCAAAAACAGAACTCTATATTTAGCATAATAGGAAGTATTAAGAGATTAGAATACTTAGATTTAGAAATAGTTTCAGAAAAGAAGTATCGAAGACTAAAATTTGGATCACTGCTTAAGTGTAATTTCGCAGAAGGAGACCATATTTTACATAGCGAGAATCAACATTTAAATACGGTTACAGATCTAATAATAAATTTAGCAGAACATAGTCAGTCCAGAGACGATAGATTTCTAAAGATAATAGAAACCTTAGAAACCCTGCAACAAAGACAAAACAAATCATTAGAAAAAATAGAACAAAATTTTGACTTTCNCGGCTGACCTATGTTTTGAAGTTGACCTTCTTATTACCCCTAGATTTAATAATTCTTTTATTTGATCTTCAAATTCCCTCAGGTCTTCATTCGTGGATTCTATTGAAGCAGTTTTAACCGTATATTCTGGGTTAATAATATCAAGTCTGCAGGTTATATGATTGGCTTCCCAGTGCTTCAGGGGTCTTTCTCCAATTATTTCTAGTTTATCTAAGATGGAAATTACTTCGTCTAGGTCTTTCTGGTTTTTTATAACCCCTATATGTTGTAATCCTTTCTTAAAATTATAAAGTTCAGTACTTATTTCTATTAAATTATAGTTTTTCTCTATTTGTATATCAGATAAACTTAATTCTAATAATTCAATTTCTTTAATGTCTTCCTCTTCTGTACTAATATGTAGTTTAGTACAATTACATTTTTTCCCTTTATTACATTTTAATGTATTTGTATTATCAGTATTCTTAACATACCTTGATTTTGTAGGAACTGGTTCTGTTGTTATGGAGGTTTGAGTCATATTTTTAGAAAATATTACTCCATCTCTAGTGAGAAGACAGCTTCCGTTATTATGTAATAAGAAATCTAAGCCTAAAACAAAGTCTATCCTGATATTTAAATCTCTAACCCATATTTTTTCTAGTTTATAAGTAGGTTTATAGAAATCTGCACATGTGTTTAAAAAACTTATTTGAGCATTACTAACATAATGTTTGTATACATTTGAAGATCCGTCCATTTGCATGGCGCTTTGTGGTTCGGAAAATTCTTTTATTATTTCTATAGGCAAGATATTTCTATTTATTATACTCTTTGTACACCCCGAGTCTACTAGAGCTAAAGTTTCTATTTCATAGTTTTGAATTCTTATTCTCGTTAATATTTTGATAGTATTGATCTTTTTGTCTTCATTACAAATTAATCCTTCAAACGATTTGTATTCCTCTTTTTCATTTAAGAGCTCAATTTCTTCTTTCTCTTCTACTTTTTCTTTTCCCTTTTCTAATTTATCTATTCTGTCTTCTAAACTATCAATCCTTTTTTCTAGGGACATTAATGTGTTTTCTTTTATGCTTATGGTCTGGTCTATAACGTTAATGTTAAATATTTTATTGATGCACA
>NW_026035758.1:0-1022 GCF_019186545.1 Solanum stenotomum
CGAACATGATTTTTTAGTGGTGAATAATATAATGACCCTAAAGGTCATTTTTGGAAATTTTCATAAAATGACCATTTTACCCCTCCCGATAGTTGCCTCGAGTCCTAATTGTTGTATTTTCGAAGTTGGTTTGGAGGAAAATTGATGAAAAGTTGAGTTTTTAAGAGTTAAAGTTTGGTTAAAAGTGATATTTCGAGTCATTTGGAGTTTCGAGACTCCAATAAGATTTTCGTCGATTCTAGCAATTTTAGAATGTCAAAATGGGTCTATGAGAATTTACGAAGTCGAATTTGGAGTTAAAACGAAGATTTGAGGTACTAAGTTGCTAAAATTGTGAAATTTTGATCAAGAGTTGACTTTGGTCAACAAACGAGGTTCCGGTGCTCGAAATGGAATTCCGAGGGCACCGTTGGATTCAGGGGATGATTCTAAGTCTAGAATGAGTCTTGGTTGAATTTTTAGAGGCCCCGAGTGCGTTTCGAGTTTTTGAGCCTAAAGTTAGTTTCTTGACACCTTATCGGATAGCGGGTCAAGGAAACCTCGAATTCAAATTCTGATGATTTCATTGAGTCAGAAATGTCATTTTCAAGCTAGTAGCATATTTGGTTTGTGTTCGGGAAGTGCCAAACGAGTTTTGGGTGAGCTTTGAAGCTTCTTGAATGCTTTGACACTATTTCAGCAAATTGTGGCAACTAAAGGGTTCATTATTAGTTTTAAAGGTCGAAATTTTTTTCCGAAGGTTCTAAAATTTTGAGCATCAATTATAGGACTTATCTGAAAATTTTGGTGCATTTTCGCTAACCCGAGATTGGACTTTTATCGCAAATAAGAAATAATTGTTTACCTAGTAGAAATGATGTTTGATTGGGCAAACGAGCATGAAATTGAGCTCTGATTGAACGAGCAGGTCCGTATCATTATTTAAGACATTTACAAAAAAAGAATCGGGTCATTTCACTATCGTATGAGAAAATTACGGCCTTTTTAGTGAAAAATTAACTGCTGTTTTTCTTGTGCATAAC
>NW_026035759.1:0-349 GCF_019186545.1 Solanum stenotomum
TTTTTTCATCATATTTCCGCGCGCATAATAATCAGTAAAAGGCGTTTTTGGGAAAATCGTCACGCGCAAACAGCCTTTAGGCAGTTTGGTTGCGTAAATCTCGAAAAAATACGCGGATTAAAAAAAAAATCGCCTGAAACGGACACCCGAGGCCCGAGTTATGGCCGTTTGAAGTTTCCCAAATTCAAAGCCACCTTCCACCTTTAAGGTGCTGAATTTCAAACGGCCGTAACTTTCGGCTCGAACGTCCGTTTGACGCAATCTTTTTTTTGAAACCTCGTATTTTTTCGAGATCTATATGAGGAGCCCATGGCCTTTGTATGAATTTCCTTTTATTTTTTTCATCATA
>NW_026035760.1:0-288 GCF_019186545.1 Solanum stenotomum
AAAGCATGATTTTGTTTGTGTGAACATAAGCTTTAGACATTTTAATCCATGTATAAGATCGTATGAATATGTTTTGTTGAGATTTCTATGGAGATGTCCTTACATCAGCAACTTGTGTTAGTTTTTCTTTTAATCTATTTATGCATTTTGTATAGTTATAAGTTTGACGTTTAACTTTTAATCGGAGATAATTTTCTTTGCTTCAACTCTGCAAATGATCACGAAATAATTATATAGCAAGCCAAAAATGTTATTTTTTTATCTTAGCATGAGCAGATTTTTGACTAA
>NW_026035761.1:0-362 GCF_019186545.1 Solanum stenotomum
TGAAGATCAAGATGAAGGAATGACTCTTATTAATTGAGGAGTAAGACAAATGCTTAGACATAGAAGACAGAGACCTCAACAGGACTTCAAGAACAATGACTTTAAAAGGAATGTTGACCGATGTTATTATTGCGGAGAAAAAGAAATAATCGAAGAAACGAAGATCCTAAGAGTCTTGGAACATGGGATCAAGATGAAACAACTGACGATGACCATGATGAAATGGCAAATATATGTTTCATGGCACTAGGTGAAACAAGTGAGGTAAGATATTTTAACTGTCTTAACCGTAATGACTGACAAAATTCCTTGGACATGGTTGTTGATGAACTATAGAAGGTTATTGACGAATACAATAAAAT
>NW_026035762.1:0-226 GCF_019186545.1 Solanum stenotomum
ATTTTGGCCAAAAGTTAAAAGTTAAAACTGAAAATGGAAGCCTCAAAACCTGAACAAACCATCCTATTAGATATAAAAATGACCTTCCGAAGCTAATCGCGCTAATGGAATTCTCATTAGAGCATGTTTATAAAAATGTTAAGCAAAATCAAATTTTGGCCAAAAGTTAAAAGTTAAAACACCCAACGGTACAATCTGAATATTAAAAACCTCAAAATCCAAACCA
>NW_026035763.1:0-389 GCF_019186545.1 Solanum stenotomum
TAAAAGACCTGAGTTGGCGAAATAATAATAAAAAAAAAGGTAACGCTAACTAAGTGTTTAGTTACCATGCCCAAAAGCCCCATGCCTTTCCTGGTTGGATAACCAAACCCAACCGGCGATTTCCTACAAGTTTCTCTTTTTTTTGGGGGAAGCTAAGAATAAGAAAGGACAAAGAAAAATTTATATCATGTTTACACCGATCGGATTTCTAAAAGTCCTTCGACCCTTACCTTTTATTCATTCTATGATTCTCCTTTCTACCCTTGTTTTGACTACTTGGCTCCTGTCTCATTGGATTGGCTTTGATCCCTACCTTATTATGGAGAGGGTCAAAGGTTCTTTTTTACTCCATGCCTTACGTGCTCTTTGGTTTGGAAATGCCTATCCTT
>NW_026035764.1:0-776 GCF_019186545.1 Solanum stenotomum
CTTAGTGTTGGTTGGTTCATACCCTCACCCACCAACTCGTTTTTAATTCCAAGAGAAGATTTATTGGTTGTTGAAGTTGTAGTGGTGTTGTGTTGAAGTTCTTGCTGATTTAGTACAGATTTCTGGCTGTGATTTTTGAGTTGAATCTATTGTATAATAAGGGTCTTTATGATTCTAAGTGTTACTGCTGAAACCTTGAGGTTGAGAGGGTTTAGAATTGGAAAGAAACAAGGGGAGAAAGTCGGATTTTTGGGGAAAAAGGGGCTGGGCTGTCGCACCTCTCCTAGTGCCAAGGACACCAATCCTTCCCTTTCATTTACCATTTTTTTTTATACATGTTCCTAGGTATTATACCTATGTTTCCTAGTTGTTTCCAACACTCCAAGGTACTTCCAAAAGTCAAGTAAAACTACAATTCAAGTAAAGTTAGTTTCCAAGTCAAGTGAAGTCAAGCTTAGAAGTAAGTAAGTCAAAGCAAGTCTTTAAGGTTTTCCAAGAGTCTTCATTGAACGTTTTAACTTCATTCTAAGGCTCAAGTTCCAAGTTAAGTATTGAGTTTCGAGTAAAGTCAAAAGTTAAGAGTTTCATGTTAAGTTAAGAGTTTCACATCAAGCCAAGAGTTCAAGTAAAGTAAAGAGTTTAAAGTTGAGTTCTTTTCTCAAAGTTATTAGGGAACTATGTATTCCCAAAGAAGTTTTAAAGAAATGTTTTTACATTTAAACAAGGTTGGAAACTGAGATTTCCAAACTGCCTTCGGGCTAGTTTTTGAGTAATTA
>NW_026035765.1:0-902 GCF_019186545.1 Solanum stenotomum
CTTTTTTCTGAGGTTTTCGCCCTATTCCGGAAGAGGAAAGGGCAAATACGTGTGCCTGCTGTTGCTCTGTTGCAACATTAATGGGGATAAGGACGTTTGAATAAGAAGCCAAAGGAAAGCAGTGTACCGCCTGGCTGCTAGACGTTTCTGGGTTTTGGTTTTTTCTGGAAGAAGAAGAAGAATAAAGGGTATGGGGGTGGGGTGTTGTTGTTGTAATGTTGTATTGTATGTATTGTTACGTATGGGTGGGTCGTTTTTTGGAAAAATTACTTAAATACACAACACTTCTTTACCTATTCTCAATATTTCCCTACTCTTTTACTAAAATACAAAAATCCCTTATTTTCCCCCAATTCAACTTAACCGGATACTTTATTAGTTTAAGTATCCGCCCGTTTTTAATTAAAGTATCTGCGCTGCTATATTATGCATCCACCCGTTAATTAAGTATCCGTGCTGCTAACAACTTAATAATTTAAGTATCCGCCCGTTATTAGTTAAAGTATCCGCGCTGCTATATTATGCACCGCCCGTTAATTAAGTATCCGTGCTGCTAACAACTTAATAATTTAAGTATCCGCCTGTTATTAAAGTATCCGCACTGCTATATTAAGTATCCACACTGCTATATTATGTATCTGAAAAACACTAAAAAAAGAGATTTTTGGTAATTAATGAAAGAGTAGGGAAAGGAAGTAATTTGTTTCTTATACTATGTCATTTGCCTAATTTTTACTTTTTTTTTTCTTTTGTTTTGGGCTGGGTCAGGGGAATTAAGAGGTGGGCTGGGAAATTTGGTTGGTGTATTGTTGTATGTTATTGTGTTGTAATGGGTCTTTTGGTGTGGAATAGTGGAAGTGGGCTGGCAATTTGTTGGAATTAAGGCCCAAAAATGGCCTGAA
>NW_026035766.1:0-387 GCF_019186545.1 Solanum stenotomum
TTGGACTTTTATCGCAAATAAGAAATACTCCCTCTGTCCCATTTTATGTGGCACTATTTCCTTTTTGGTCAGTCCCAAAAAGAATGTCACATTTCCTTATATGGTAAGTTTATAAAGGTACAATTCCTCTTTTATCCTTGTTGGTCCCACTTAATCTTAAAATAATACTCCAATACATTTATGAGGAGAGAGAAAAAAAAGTCTACTTTTTAAAGGGCAATTTGGTAAACATTTCAAAGTCTTCATTTATTTCTTAAACTCCGTGCCCGGTCAAATGTTGCCACATAAAATGGGACGGAGGGAGTAATTGTTTACCGAGTAGAAATGATATTTGACTGGGCAAACGAGCGTGAAATTATGCTCCAATTGAACGAGCAGGTCCGTATC
>NW_026035767.1:0-424 GCF_019186545.1 Solanum stenotomum
GTCCGTTTGAGGCAATCTTTTTTTTGAACACTCGTATTTTTTCGAGTTCTATCTGAAAAACCCATCGCCTTTGTTTGAATTTCCTTTTATTTATTTCATCATATTTTGGGCTCGCGTAAGAATCAGTAAAAGGCATTTTTGGGAAAATCGGCACGCGCAAACCGCCTTTAGGCAGTTTGGTTGCGTAGATCTCGAAAAAATACGCGGATTCAAACAAAAAATCGCCTGATTCGGACAACCGAGGCCCGAGTTATGGCCGTTTGAAGTTTCCTAAATTCAAAGTCACCTTCCACCTTTAAGATGCTGAATTTCAAATGGCCGTAACTCTCGGTTAGAACGTCCGTTTGATGCAATCTTTTTTTCGAACCCTCGTATTTTTTCGTGATCTATATGAAGAACCCATCGCCTTTGTTTGAATTTCCTT
>NW_026035768.1:0-1677 GCF_019186545.1 Solanum stenotomum
CTGATAAATATTTAGTGGGGTTAGTTGTGTAGTCTTTGGTGACGTTCCAGTGAAAAAAATTGTTGGTGCATAGACCTTGACCAAAACATTTTCCAATTTTATTTTGATTGGTTAGGATATGAGTGTTGGATGTTGTACAGACCTTGACTTTCATTCAAGTAAACATATCCAAGTTGGTTTGGTCATATGCACAAAAACATTAATGTTAATAAATTTTATTTTTATTTTTAAAAAAGAACTCATCTAGAGGTATATATGATCGCTCCAGCAAAATTCAGGATATATTTGATCTTTCTTGATTTTTTTTATTCGACACTTAGTTTGATATCGTTGTTATAGATTTATTTGCTTATCACTATTTGAGTCTCTTATTCTTATTTAATTTTTTCCCTTTCATTTTTAGTGTAAAAATATGAGAACAAAAAATAATGTGAATGGAAAAAGAGGAAAAAGTAAAAAAAATAAAAAATTAAAACTATTTTCTGCGGTTATATTGTTACTTATTTTTTGTATCCGCAAAAAAAATAAATTGGATGGCTACATAAACATTTATACTTTGCTTTTTCTTTATAAAACAGAGGAACAATGAAATACCAGTATTGGTGTCTAGTACTGCCGAAAGCAGAGGTTTTTTCATCTTCCTTTTGCTGATTAGCAGTGTAATAAAATTCCCTTCCGTCCAAAAAGAATTTTGCTCCACGCGGACAGGTCATAGAGTGAGTTGTATGGATATCTGTAAAATCGGATTCAGAAACGAGAAAATCCACTTGTCATATGAACTTAAAATACCTCTTTATACCTTAAAAACAAAGTATTGCACTTTCTATGTAATTTTGACAAGAAGCAGTTTGTTGGGCGAATTCACAATCTTAACTTGAGGTCATTCTACAAACTTTTAACCAAAAAGTGTTCAATCAGAAAATTGAAGCTCAAATGTTTATATGCATTAACTGAACTTTTCAGTCGAATCCAATTAGCTAACTAATAATTACACTGAATAAGTAACAAACTATTGATAAACGAAAACTAATGCTTTTATACATAGGGAAATACACTCTTCAAAAACATCACAAACTAGGAAAGTAAAAGCTTTTATCTGCATCACACTAATATCTTTTCATTCTCGTAATAATTATGTGTTCCAATTTTAAGGTGCCGGAACGTGCAATAGCAACATTTGATGTTGAATCTGAAAAAATCGGAATTATTGCATTGTGGAATGCATCTCACTGGGTGTACCCTTACAAGTTGATAGAGGTGAATGGTAAATTAGCAGTCATAATTTATGGAGCGGTAAGTGGATAAATCGACTATTGGATTTTAAAGGAGACTCCGGAAAGAGAATCATGTGTTTTATATTGGTGCTATGATGTCATCAGAAAGAGCTGGAGGAAATTAGGAATCACGCATCCAAGACATTTATAGTTATGTGGAGGCTTTAGATCGCCACATTCAGTGTTAAGAGTCTAATATACAGATAGTAATTAAGATGATATATGATTGTGAGTTCCGGTATATGGGATTTGTTAAAGANCAAATATCTATACATCAATACGAATATGAACCGGAATTATAGGGCTGCATGAGGATCAACCATCACACAAAAAGACCATGTCACCCAGATAAGTCTTGTTCTGTTTAACGAACACTTTATGAAACATCTCAAACTATGAAACA
>NW_026035769.1:0-437 GCF_019186545.1 Solanum stenotomum
AAAAAAAAAATTGCCTGAAACGGACACTCGAGACCCGAGTTATGTCCGTTTGAAGTTTCCCAAATTCAAAGCCACCTTCCACCTTTAAGGTGTTGAATTTCAAACGGCCGTAACTTTCGGCTCGAACGTCCGTTTGACGCAATTTTTTTTTTGAAACCTCGTATTTTTTTGAGACCTATATGAGGAACCCATCGCCTTTGTCTGAATTTCCTTTTATTTTTTTCATCATATTTCCGCGCGCGTAAGAATCAGTAAAAGGCGTTTTTGGGAAAATCGGCACGCGCAAACCGCCTTTAGAAAGTTTGGTTTCGTAGATCTCGAAAAAATACGTGGATTCAAAAAAAAATTCCCCTGAAACGGACACCCGAGGCCCGAGTTATGGCCGTTTGAAGTTTCCCAAATTCAAAGTCACCTTCCACTTTTAAGGTGCTGAATTT
>NW_026035770.1:0-1358 GCF_019186545.1 Solanum stenotomum
GGGAATGTTTCAGCGAAACCTTTCTAGATAGATTTTTGCCCATAGAGTTGAGAGAAGCAAGGGCCCAGGAATTTATGAACTTAAGGCAGGGTAACATGACTGTCCAAGAATATGGGCTCAAGTTTAACCAACTCTCCAGGTATGCTCCTCACATGGTTGCTGATTCCAGGGCTCAGATGAATAAGTTTCTCTATGGAGTGTCAGACTTAGTGAAAACAGAGTGCAGGAATGCTATGCTGTTGGGATACATGAACATCTCTAGGCTCATGACTCATGCTCAGCAGGTTGAGGGTGATAAGCTTAGGGAACAGGCTAAGGAGACTAAGAAAGCAAGAGCAGGTAACTATGAGTATTCCCAACAGAAATCGGGTGGTGGAAACCGCTCGTATTTTCAGCAGAAGTCTTCGACTCCAGCCCCTTCATCAGCTAGTGTTCCATCCCCCAGGTTCCGTAATGATCAGAAAGGTAGGGCTTCAGGCTCTAAGTCTCAAGGTAGTGTTTCAGGCACCAAAACCTACCCAACTTGCCCGAAGTGTAGTAAGAACCATCCGGGTGAGTGCCTTGCAGGTAAGGAAGGATGCTTTGGGTGTGGCCAGTCTGGTCATAGAGTGAAGAATTGTCCTTCAAGACCAGGTCAAGGAGGAAATAATGGTAGAGCTCAGTCTACAACTTCAGCAGCACCAGCAGGTCACCCGACTCAGCAGGGAAACTCTTCTTGTACTGGTGGCGGACATCGCCAAAACAGGCTTTATGCTCTTTAGGCTCGTCAAGATCAGGAAGATTCTCCTGATGTAGTCACTGGTACGTTACGAGTCTTTGATCTTGATGTTTATGCATTGTTAGATCCAGGGGCTACTTTGTCTTTTGTAACTCCTTGTATAGCAGTCCAATTCAGTGTTAGTCCAGTAACTCTTTCAGAACCCTTCTCAGTCTCTACTCCAATCGGTGACCCAGTTATAGCTAGACGGGTATACAGAAATTGCCCTGTCACAGTCTCTCAGAAAGTCACCTCAGCAGATCTTGTAGAGTTAGAAATGGTAGACTTCGATGTCATTCTAGGTATGGATTGGTTACATTCATGTTATGCCTCAGTTGATTGTAGAACTAGGATTGTTTGTTTTCAGTTTCCAGGCGAACCAATTCTAGAATGGAAGGGTAGTAGCTTAGCGCCTGTGGGTCGATTTATTTCTTACCTTAAGGCCAGAAAGATGATCTCTAAGGGTTATCTCTATCATCTAGTTCGGGTTAAGGATTCTAGTTCCGAATCCCCAACTCTTGAGTCAGTTCCTGTAGTCAGTGAGTTTCCAGAAGTGTTCCTAGAAGATCTTGTTGGAGTTCCTCCCGAAAGGGAAATAGAC
>NW_026035771.1:0-643 GCF_019186545.1 Solanum stenotomum
TTCAAAAAGTCTTTTATTTTGAAAAGAGCTTTTTGTTACATAATCTCTTTCTTTACATCAATGTCTTCACAAGAATCATGAGATATTCTCTTTTTCTCTTTTGTTAAAAAAGTCACATGACCTAGAAATTTGATAGACATCTTAGCGACAGAAGTTGATACCATATGTTGATCATCATCGTCAGAAGAAGAAGAGCCAAAGTGAAAATTTGTTCTTATTTGTTACAAATGGTCAACTATTTTTTTTTTAATTTTATAGGCTAAATAATTATAAACAGTTATGAAAAATGAATAGTTTTTATCTTTTCATCTTCCATTTTCATTTACTTAAATCTATATTAGTGTATTGGATGTTATAAAGGGCATAATTAATCGGGTATCATATAAATACTTTTTTTTTTAAATACAAATAAGAAATACAAAACAAAGATAAAATGTCAAAAAAAGGAGAAAAAAGATGAATAGAAATACTGGTCATAGAGAGAAGCCACATTAGATTGCCTATATTTAGCTTTATATATACATATATAGGTTCATGCCCTTAGATGTTATTTTATTACTTTAGCTGGCATTGACATTTTTGTAAATCTGATATCTACTTTGGAACATTTTATATTGTGGCATAGGCTAACAATTGAGATCAT
>NW_026035772.1:0-344 GCF_019186545.1 Solanum stenotomum
AAATTCCTCATCTTGGGCTTGAATTTGGTCCACCAAATAATTGTAGCATTTGGACAATTCCTTAAAAATGATTAAAATCAGTGTGTGAGGTTCGTTTGAAGTGTTTCGAGGTCAAACGTCAAGAGACGTCCAAGCTATTTGAAAACTAGTCCGTTGCATGTGAGTGTGTGGTCATATGTTGAGCATGTTTTGATGTGGTATTTGAAGTATAAAATCAGTATAGATGACCCTAGGGTGTAGATTGACATGGTAAGGGTCAAAACGTTCGGGTACGACTCCCCGAGGGCCACCTGAAGGGTCCTTAAGGAGGACCCAAACGTGGGCAAACAAGGCTGCAGGCAGCC
>NW_026035773.1:0-1560 GCF_019186545.1 Solanum stenotomum
TGAGAAGGTGAGGAAAGAAGTGGGGAAATTTGGCTGAGACCTCAGATTTCTGGTGACGCAGGTGGGACTTACGGACTCCATCGACGGACCGTAGATGGACTTACGGTCTGTACTGCAGGTCCGTAGATCACTTCAGAGATTTTCCCTAGAATTCATTTACGGAAATGACTAAGTGTTGACCTACGGTCCTGACTTACGGTCCGTAGGTCAGATCACGGACCGTAGATCGTGACCGTAGATCGATGTCCTAAAACCCAACTTCTGTCCCGATCGACGGTTGACCAGTACGGACCGTCAATCGATCTACGGTCCGTAGGTCAGGCCCGTAGATGGGGATCGATAGCCCAGAAATGTCTGCAATTGCTGGTGATTCAACTTTGAAAGGGGCATACCTCTTAGAATCATAATTTCCTCAACATACCATAGGTTCAACTTAATTACACAACCTCAATCATGTCTCACAAAGAACAATAAGTTCATCAACACTACCAACAACATCAACAACAACTAACAACTTCAACACTTCAACAACAAACCCCAATCTTTTCTCAAATCATAAAGTAAACTTGGTATGTGTGAGGGAAAGGATCAACCCACACGAAAAGAACTCACATACATCCTAGGGATCACCCCCGACGACAATCCACGACGATCTTGACTAAGCTCCTCTTTCTCCTCTTCTTCTTCTTCTTCTCCTTCTTCTCTTCTAAAATCTCAAGAACCCTAACTCTTTATCTTCCAAAAAGGGACAAAATGATCCAAAAATCATCCTAACTCAACAATATGAGTTCAATTAAAAAGGTTTGTGAAAGGACCAAAATGCCCTTAAATTTCCGGACGGATTTCCCTTCCAACCGCCCAACTTCTAAAGGGCATAACTCCCTCATACGAACTCGGAATCGAGAAAACTCGGTGGCGTTGGAAAGATCGATCCACGAGCTTCAGAAACATAACTGGAACTACTCCTAAATCATCCTGAGCTAGGAGTTACGACTACTCAAAGTTGGCCAAAAACTCATTGATTTCCATACTTAGCCAAATTTCCATCTTTTCAAGCTCCTTCAAAGCCACTTCAAATTGTCGGATGTTACAATATCTCCCCCTTGGGAACATTCGTCCTCGAATGAGATTACTCTTATAGGGCTAAGGGTGTAACATCAACTCAACACCCAACAAACAAACATGCTAATGCAACAACGACAACAACATGCTCATTATAATTAAAAGAGCACTAAGAAGAAAATTAATACCTTGATCTGCGGACTCAAAGAGATATGGATATCTGTTCTTCATGTCTTCTTCGGCTTCCCAAGTAGCTTCCTCAACGAATTGGTTCCTCCAAAGGACCTTAACTGAGGCTACATCCTTTGTTCTCAACCTACGAACTTGCCGATCTAAAATTTGAACAGGAATCTCCTCATAAGATAAGTTATCCTTGATCCTTATACTTTCAGTCGGTAGGATCAATGAAGGATCGCCTATGCATTTCTTCAACATGGAGATGTGAAATACCGGATGAACCGCTGCTAGTTCCTGTGGTAACTCCAACTCATAAGCAAC
>NW_026035773.1:1735-3063 GCF_019186545.1 Solanum stenotomum
GTTTTCAACCTCTCTTGAATCACTTTCACTTTCTCCATAGCTTGGTAAACTAAATCTGGTCCTATCAATTGTGCTTCACCAACTTCAAACCATCCAATAGGAGATCTACATCTTCTCCCATAAAGAGCCTCATATGGAGCCATCTGGATGCTAGAGTGATAACTGCTGTTGTAGGCAAACTCAATGAGGGGTAGGTGATCATCCCAATTCCCTTAGAAATCGATTACACAAGCCCTCAACAAATCTTCTAAGGTCTGAATAGTGCGCTCTGCTTGCCCATCAGTCTGAGGGTGAAAGGCAGTACTTAAGTTCACCTTTGAACCCAAGCCCTTCTGAAAAGATTTCCAGAACTGTGCAGTAAACTGTGCACCTCTATCTGAAATAATGGAGATGGGGACTACATGAAGTCTCACTATCTCCTGAACGTACAACTTGGCATAATCTTCTGCTGTATTGGTAGTCTTTACCGGTAGAAAATGAGCTGACTTTGTCATTCTGTCGACAATTATCCAAATAGAATCATGCTGTCTGCGAGATCTCGGCAACCCTGTGATGAAATCCATATTGATCATCTCCCACTTCCACTCTGGAAGTTCTATCCTTTGAGCCAAACCACCGGCCCTTTGGTGTTCAACTTTCACTTGTTGGCAATTTGGACACGCAGCAACAAACTCAGCAATGCCCTTCTTCATGCCATTCCACCAATAAACTTCACGCAAATCACGATACATCTTGGTGGAACCTGGATGAACGGAATATCTGGAGCTATGAGCTTCCTCCAAAATCTTCTCTTGGAGTCCATGTACCATAGGTACACACATTCTGCCTTGATATCTTAATACACCATCTCCCCCTTGTTCAAAAGTTAATACTCTTTGCTCCTGAACATTTGCCTTCAACTCAAGCAAAATGGGATCTTGATCCTGCTTCTCTTTCACTTCTGACATTAATGATGACTCGGCCCTGCTCATCACCGCTATTCCTCCTTCTGCGGAATCTGTAAAACTGACTCCCAGGCATGCCAGTCTGTGCACATCTTTTGCTAACTCTCTCCTTCCTTCTTCAATATGGGCGGTGCTACCCATAGACAACCTGCTCAAAGAATCAGCAACAACATTAGCCTTACCTGGGTGGTAAAGAATGCTCAGGTCATAATCCTTGAGTAACTCCAACCACCTCCTCTGTCTGAGGTTAAGCTCTTTCTGAGTAAGCACATATTGAAGGCTCTTGTGATCAGTGAATATGTCGAAATGCACACCATACAAGTAATCACGCCATATCTTCAAAGCAAATACTACAACAGCTAGCTCCAAGTCATGGGTTGGGTA
>NW_026035774.1:0-224 GCF_019186545.1 Solanum stenotomum
TAAGGACGGTTTCTGCATAATTGCAGCCAGACTTTTTATACCCAACCCTTTTCCGGAAGGATTGGCAATTTATTGGTACGTCGTGCGTCCAATAGTTGTCGTGAGTTCCAGCCTAAGTTGTCCACTTGAGTTTTTGGTCTTTCAAAAGTCACCTTGTATCTATTTGACCCATTTTGGTCAATAAAAGACAATCAATTTTATGTGTTTATTTGAAGGATGTATAT
>NW_026035775.1:0-1139 GCF_019186545.1 Solanum stenotomum
CTAGGAACATTGATAGCAAATCCCCGGTAGACATGAGGGTTTCCTCGGCCTTGATGAAATCTAGCACCCTTAGGGAACCTATTCTCCAATCGGGCCCTCTTGACCTCGTGCCCCCTTCTCTTCCTCAATTTCTCCTCCTCCATTTGCTCGGCATATGTCATCAACCGAGACAAATCCATATCTCCAATGAGCATAGCAGACCGACACTCCTCACTAACCAAGTCGGATACACACATCACAAATTTGTTCATCCTCAACCTAGAGTCGGCCACCAAGTGAGGTGCATACTTGGAGGGACAAATTTGAGGGCATACTCCCTCACACTCATAGCTCCTTGCTTCAAGTTCATGAACTCCACCAACTTTGCCTCCCTAAGCTCAAGTGGGAAGAACCTATTAAGGAAAGCAAGTTTAAACTCCTCCCACAACACCACATAGCCATTACCTTTCTCACCCTTCCATTGATCAAACCAAATTTGAGCAACCCCCTTGAGTTGGTAGGCCGCCAATTCCTCCTTCTCACAAGCACCAACATCCATAATGGTCAAGCTTTTGCATACCTCATCGATGAACTCTTGCGGGTCCTCATCCACCTTTGAACCATGGAAGACCGGAGGGTTCATCCTCATGAATTCTCTCACCCTTTCCCCCGGGGTGGTAGTTTGAGGAGCTTGGGCTCCTTGTTGCACTTGGTTAGTTACCACTTGTGCAAGCATGGTGAGTGCATCACGGAGCTCACCATTGGTGGGTTGCTCTTCCGGTGATCGGGCCCGTCTTCCCCTCATGTTTGGCATGATGATCTAGCAATCCAAAGAACAAGCGTTAGGGAGGAATCACCTTATCGCACTCTAAGCACGACATAGAACATGAAGAAGGGAAACCTTTCCTAAAACGTTTTGTAGCCTCCCATTCATAGTCGTGCCGCGCTTTACAACCATGATTAGGACTCTACTCAACGCGGTGTGTTGGACTCCGAGGATTTAACAACCTAGTGCTCTGATACCAAGCTTGTCACGACCCAAGCCTAGGGCCTAGACGTGACATGGCGAATGAGAAACCCGAAGGAACCCCAAACAAGCCTCTCAAACTTGTCATCACACTTCATCGGTCAAGGAAGCACATTCAACATTAATTAACGGG
>NW_026035776.1:0-1139 GCF_019186545.1 Solanum stenotomum
AAATGACTGGTAGGATTGAAAATTGTACGGAGTCATTACAAGTTATCATTAACAAGTGGTACACTGCTTCCAATAAAGTTGTCGAATCTATCACCCCTCCTTTAGAAGTAATTAACATTCCTATTGCAGGTACAGTAATCAAAGCTGCTCCCTTCAAAGAGAAAAGTGATAAAGCAGACGGACCACTAACATCTGCAGATATTGACAGAGTAGTTGAACAAAACAATTACTCTAACCAAATCCTTCATACTATCTCTAGACAGATAGAAGATACTAAACCTAGCCTCAGTGGGAGGCCAACCTCGGTTTCTACTTCTTCCAACCATAATATAGAAACCTATCCAGGATTCAAAATCCCTGAATTTTCCAAAGAAAAATTCCCAAAACTTTCTGATACTTTTGAAGTAACCGGAAACATCATTGAGAAAATCAATGCACAACTCAACAATTTCAATATCTCTGTAAAAGAGGATAAAACTTCAAAAAAGGTTTCTACCCTTCATGAAGAACCCGATTCTAGAGCCCAAGAGAAATCCAACCTTCTCCAAAAGCTTGCCAGTAGTCGTTTTCACAATATGAAAAACTACCATGATAAACCATCTTTCCCAGACTTACAGTATGAGGAAAATGCCTTTTTATCCACTTCCTCTCACGAAGGAAGAAGCATCACCGAATGGAATATTGATGGCCTAGCTGAGCATCAAGTATACAATAAACTCCATGAAATGGGTGTGGCTATTACTGCATATAAAATGCGTGGGTCAGCAGACAGAGATGCTGCTAATATGGTCATTGCAGGTTTCACAAGAATGCTGAAACATTGGTGGGATAACTATTGCACTGATGAGACCAAGCAACTCATTGTTAACGCCACTGCAACAGAAACCGTTGTAAAAATGGAAGGTAATACACCATCAACTTCCACTGTCACAAGAGAAGATGCTTGTGCTACTTTCCTTTACCACATTGCCAAACACTTTATTGGAGAACCAAAGTTGTTCCAAGACAGGAGTCTCCAGATCCTAAGCAATCTAAGTTGTCCAAATTTAGACAAATTCATCCATTATAAACATGCCTTTCTCAGTAAGGTCATGATTCGTCCAGATTGCAGTTTGGATTTCTGGAAAGAACGATTCATC
>NW_026035777.1:0-332 GCF_019186545.1 Solanum stenotomum
CATGAATGCTTAGAGAATCCTGCTTAAGAGTGAGGAACTCACGTACCTTAGCCTCTTTCAGTTGTTGGGGAAAGAAACGCCCCAAGAAAGCCTCTTCAAAACACACCCAACTCACAGATGGTGCATCCTCAGCTCTACCCCCTTTCCACTGATCAAACCAAATCCTAGCAATATTTTTCATCTGATATGCAACTAGTTCAACTCTTGCAGTATCAGTAACGTGCATCACATCGAACACCGTTTTCAGTTCCATAATGAGGTTCTCTGGATCATCTGCAGTGCTCAAACCAGTGAAACTTGGGGTATTCATCCTCAAGAACTCACGAATCCTT
>NW_026035778.1:0-492 GCF_019186545.1 Solanum stenotomum
ACTGTTCCTATAATTGTTCTTTCTATGTGATGAATGCTTTGTGTAGTTCTGGTATTCCGCTTAGTTCTTCTCCGTCATATGTATATACAGTATTTAGTAATCCATAGTTATAACATGTCCTTACTAAGTTGGCGTTAGTTTTTGGTTGTGCAATTAGTTTATTATAACCTTGCAACCTTTGGATTAAATAATCTTGGTTTGGTTCTTTTGTAGTTGATCTGGGGTTGCGGTTTAAATAGGTTTGAATTTTGTGGATATTTTCAATATAGGTTCGTGTGATGTAATTATATGTCTTTTTCTCACTTTGGTTTTGCAAACTATCTGCGTATGTAGATGTTTGTGGTTCTANGGTTCTATGGACACATGTTTAGGTGTAGATGTTTCAACTGAATGACCACTGCCTTTTCAGCTGAGCAAGTTAGTAACATTATACCTAACTTTTTAAATAATTTTGTTGAGATGTTGCATCATAATGAATGTGTGAATAATATC
>NW_026035779.1:0-407 GCF_019186545.1 Solanum stenotomum
GCACATGAGAAACTTTGAGAGTCAACCATATTTTAATATGATTTAAAAATATTTTAAGTTGTTAATTATTATGATTTATAATGTTTTTAAGTAATGTAATTTTTAAATAAATGGGTTACACTCTGTGTCACAATTTATGTTGCACATGAGAAACTTTGAGAATTAACAAAATTATAAGATGTTTTTTAAAAAATAAAATAAAATAATATATATATTTAAGTTGTTAATTATTGTAATTTATATTAATCTTAACATAATTTTCAAATAATATATTTTATCCCTTCTGTATTTCGAGAGTTGATCTAAATTTTGATATGTTTTTCAAATATTTTATTTTTATAATTATTATAATTTATAGTATTATTTTTTTAGTAATTTATAACTATAAAACATACTAAAAAGGGAAA
>NW_026035780.1:0-361 GCF_019186545.1 Solanum stenotomum
TCCTTGCGAAAAACTCTACAAGTTATCCCCAAGAATGACTTAAAACGGACTTACGATGATCAAGATCTCACATTTCAATATTCAATAACAAAACCATCCGGAAATCACACTGGCAGTGGCTAAAATTGATTTCTTACCTCAAACGAAGCCTCCCCTCGCGTTTCCGAGATCACCGCTAGATTCCCCTCGAAATTCTCTTGAAGTTTGCCTTTTGAATCACTTAATTTGGACTCAAAATGAAGGATTAATCTCAAGTTGAAGTTGAACAAAAAAATTGGACGAATTTCGTTCTTAAAATCTGGAAATTTCCAGATATCACTCCTCTGCCACGTGTTAAAATCTGGAAATTTCCAGATATCAC
>NW_026035781.1:0-703 GCF_019186545.1 Solanum stenotomum
GTTTTTGGGTTACTATACTATTATTATCGTTTAACTCAATTTTTACTTTTGTTTTATGTTTTTCCCATCCTTGTAGAGGATCCTCACTATATAATAATTCTAACTTATCTTGAATTATTTTTACTTTATCTATAGAGAATATAATTAATTCTATTTTAGGGTCTTCTTTTATATTTTCTAATTTTTGTGTATTTTTTCACTTCCTTTTATCCATTCTGTTGTTTTTCGCTTTTTATTACTTACTCTTTTTGCTCCTATTTTTTGTTTACACGGTGTCGTGAACCACCAGTGTGTTTTTGTTATTATATGTGGGTATAATTTTTCTAAAAATGGCATCCCTAATAGCATATCTTTTGTAGTCAATTCAAAGTTATATATTTCCTTTATAGTTAATATTTTATCCCATATTTGTATTTTTATATTTTTTACCTTATATGTGATCATGCTTCCCTCGTTATTAAATCCTGTTACTACTATCGGTGTTTTTAATTTTTCTCATTTATCTTCTGGTAAACAATTGTATTTACATATATTAGCTTCTGCCCCCGTATCTATCATTGGTGTATAATATCCGTTGTAATATCCCTCTATTATTATCTTTGCAAGTATGTATATTTTCATACTAAGGTTCTTTTTATTACTACTCTTTTATTTTCATAATTTATTGTTAACTGTTTTGTCTTCTAGATTATATGGTTTTACT
>NW_026035782.1:0-1256 GCF_019186545.1 Solanum stenotomum
CGCCTTAAGATAGGAAATAAACCTACCTTACGGCGTTGCTGTATCGCCTTTCCATTCCCGAACTGCCTCCCATGGAAAGTGGAATTTAACAATCTTTGTTCGGCACTTAACATTAGCATAACAAGACGATAACCAGTCTATGCCCATAATGACATCGAAATCGACCATCTCTAACTCTACAAGATCTATAGAGGTCTGACGGTCGATAATTTCTACCGTGCAACCTCGATAGATTCTCCTGGCAACAATAGACTCACCAACTGGTGTAGATACAATAAAGGGTCCATCTAATGACTCTACTACTATACCTAACTTCCCCGCAATAAATGGAGTAACATAAGACAGATTAGATGCAGGATCTATCAAAGCATAAACACAATGGGAGCAAACAATCAATGTACCTGTCACAACATCTGGTGATGACTCTGAGTCCTGTCGGCCGGCTAGTGAATATGTACGATTCTGGCCACTACCAGAACTAGATGCTCCCTCTCTGCCTCTGCCTCTACCTCTACCTGTTGAAGTTTGGGGTCCACGCCCTGGAGACTGCGCTGATAAAGAGGAACTTACTACTGACCTGGTCGACTGACCTATACTACCCTGACCTATGGTCGGGCAGTTTCTCCACCCATGCCCCTCCTGTCCACAAGAATAACAACCTGTGGAACCCTGTTTGCACCTCCCGAAATGCATTCTACCACAAGTTGTGCAACGTGGCGGTGCTGTCCTAGCCTGGCCTGAGCCTCTTTGTTGTTGAGAGACTGATGCTCGTGAACCCTCACCTGGGCCTGATTGTGCCTGACGATCAAATCTACTCCCCTGAAACTGCTGTGGTGGAGGTCTAGGTGGCCTACTAGAATATCGAGGTCTGGGACCACCCTAAATATCTCCATATAAACCAGCGGGCCTATCCCTCTTCTGTCTCTCTCTATCGACCCTCTCAGTCATATACTGTAGATGTCGGCGATCCTCTATGCCTTGTGCAAAGGCCTGAATTCGTGAGATATCCATATTATCATTTAGTGCAGCAGTAGAACAAGCGTCGATATAGTCTGAGTCAAGCCCTCCTACAAATCTACGCACCCTGTCATGCATCGTATCAACAAATGCTGGTGCATATCTAGCCAATGAATCAAATCTCAGCCCGTACTTTCGGACACTCATGCTGCCCTTTCGGAGGTTCAGAAACTGGCCCACCCGGCCATCCCTAATCTCTCGAGGCAAATACTGATCTATGAAAGCTTCTGTAAAGCTAT
>NW_026035783.1:0-7512 GCF_019186545.1 Solanum stenotomum
AGAATATGATATACCTCAGCATCTAGATTTGCTTAATAAGTGGACTATACCTAAAATATCGCCTAAAATAATATATCAGATGGGTACTTTTGAGAAACTTGGTTTCAAGCAGGTGGTTAAAACCACTGAAGAAACCATTACGATTGATAGCGATAATCAAACTTTTAGATTATTCTCTGATAATGATTTAGCACCCTATAAAGATATTTATAGATTTATGCATATTGGCTTGGTACAGGTGGCTTTTAAGCCCCTTACTTTGCGTGGTTTACCTGAAAGCTTTATAGCAGCTTTACGTGATGGTAGAAATCATAACTGGAAAAAATCCCTTATAAGGACAATTCAAACTAGTCTTGCTTATGGACCAGTTTATTTTAATGCATACCCTAATCTCCAAATCTCCTTACAAGATGAGAATTCATTAAGTTCTCTTATGCTAAATGTTAAACTTCATGGTTATGATTATATGCCTGGCACTGAAGTTGTTTGCATATGTTATAGGATTTATTATAAGTTATTACATACACTTAATCCTATGTGCAAAATGATTGATTTCAAAAATGAGACTATTTTAATTGAAACAAATTTTGATAAATCTAAGGTAGTTACTAGAAGACCTATCAAGTGGGAAGAAATTGATTTTCCACAAGAATGGGTTATTGAAAATGCTACCCAACCCCAAAATAATATTAACACTGAGGTTTCTGAAATTGAACAGTTAAATGACGGGACTGTTAAGATTAGATTTCATGAACCCAGTAACATACTACTTGATAATCGTAGTATGTCTTCTAGAATTAGTAGATCTACTTCTTATATATCTTCTATTGATTATACTGTACAGGTTCCTTCGAGAGCTTCTACCTCTCAAATTAGAGAAAATTATAGATATGACAATATTGAAATTGATAAAGATAATATTGTTAAGCCTGTTCAGAAGGCTAGTTCTGATTTAGATATAACTGAATCTGAAATGAATTTTCCAAATGGAATAACAGGTTAATTTTGTTTTTCTATGACTAACAAAAATATTGATTTTAGTCCGGGATCTCCGGCAAGAGCTCGTATCGCTAAAGATTTTCAGCGAAAGAAATGGAAACTTTTTAGAAAATGGTTTTTTAAAAACTTTAATAAATTAGAACAGTATGAGTTTCAAGAGGAATTCTATAAAGATCTTATAGATTCTAAAATAAGCCGTTTAATCCCTTTTGTTCCTTGGTTTATGTGTAAGCATGTTCATAATTATATTTCTATGCTTGAAAGAGACTTTACTCTAAGTAATGGAGAAATAACAAGATCTGTATTTCCTCCGCAACAGTCTTTTCAAATTAATAAGAATGATAAAATTGTTAATTTTAATGCCTTTTCTAAATTATTAGAAAATGATACTGCTTTAGTGACTACTCAACATGTTAATGCTATTATAAAGCAGAATAATTATGCAAATATTTATATGAGTATTCTTGGTGATCATATAATGTCGTTACATGAGAAAGTTGATAGACTTCTTACTCTATTGCCTAATAAGATAAAAGGTAAAGAGAAAGTTACTCATAGTAGCTTACAACCTCCTCCTGATATAGAGGATTTCAAAATCAAGGACTATTCAGATCTTGAAAATTTCTTAGAAAAGAAATTCAAAGGGGGTGGGGTACAACCTATTAATACTGACAATTTTATAGAAGGAGAACCTAGCAGTAAAAAAGAATTCTATGATAGTATTAATAAGATATCAGAAAAATATGCTAGGAAACCAGTCCAAAGGATGTTCTACTATCCTAGACCTACTCCTCAAGATGTTCTACTTGAAGAACACGAACATATTATAACTAATAGTTATAATGGAAAAGAAATCTATGAATGGAACATAGATGGGTATACTGATAGACAGATCTTTACAACTGTCCATAGAATGTTAATGTACAACACTATTTGTAAGACCAACAAAAACAGTGATAAGACTATTGCTGATATGATAACAGCTGATTTTACGGGTCAATTAAAAGGATGGTGGGATAATTATCTTAACCAAGCCCAAAGAGATACAGTTCTCATGGCAGTTAAACAAGAAGGAGAACAAGTTGTTCAGAATGCAGTTTATACACTGGTTCTTAATATCATTGAACATTTCTCAGGAAGATGGTCAGATAATAGTGAGACCATAAGAACCTTGCTCCAAAATTTGAGGTGTAAGACCCTTACATCATTCAGATATTACAAAGATGTTTTTCTATGCAGAGTCATGGAATTACCAGAGTGTAATAGCACTCATTGGAAATCCAAATTTATAGACGGTTTACCAACTTTGTTTGCAGAAAGAGTTAGAAGATCTTTGAGAGGAGATGACCATAGTATTAATTATGATAATTATACTTATGGCAAATTAATAAGTGCCTGCGTGCAGGAAGGGTTGGCATTATGTAATGAGATTAAGTTGAATCAACAGATTAAGCGACATCGCTTAAGTGAAAGAAAACAGTTGGGAGAATTCTGCGAACAATTCGCATTTGATATTCCTAAACAGAAGTCAAAAGACATGGAACCTTCTTCACATAAAAAGAAGAAATCCTCTAGAAAGGATTATGAAGAATGGAAGAAAAAGAAGATAGAAAAGAAGCATAGGAGGGCAGAAGAAGGTAGAGGAGATTCCTCTAAAAGGAAAAAGAAGTATCGAAATTTTAATAAATCCGATACTTGTCACAAATGTGGAAGATATGGCCATTATGCCAAAGACTGCAGAGTTAAGGAGAAAATTAAGAGCCTTGACATAGAAGATAATATAAAGGATTCTCTTTATAAGATCATGCTTAATTCTGACTCCGAATCAGGATCAGAATACAGCAGCAGAGATGAGTCTTCGACAAGTGAGGATCTCAAAGCCCTTCAGCAGGAGGATTATTTAACCTCTGACAATGAATGTTCACCGTGCCAACAAGGGATGGCATGTGAAAGAGATGATGAAGACGATCTTTATAAGATCTATGAACAATTTAAAGAAATGAGTCTTAATGTCATTGATAATGATAAAATTATTGAATTACTACAAAATATAAAAGACCCGGAGATTAGAGCTCAGATTATTGATAAGATCAGTGACTCTAAAGAAAAGGATTTTACTACTCAAAAGGATGATACTCCTAGAGAAATTCCTACCAAGGAAGGTTCATATACTATGGCAGAGGTAAAAAATCTCTTATCAGAAAGAAGAAAAATGGTTAGTTCTCCTACTACCATCAATGACCTGAAAGAAGAGATTAATAATCTCAGAGAAGACATTACTCGTCTTAAAGAAAAGAATGTTGTTATAGAAGTCAGACTTGATGCTATCCAGACACTCAGAAATTTGGATAACGCTTCTGAATCATCATCCTCCATGGAAGGTGAAAATGATAATTTAGATTTTATAAAAAATCTTTCTTTAAAAAATGATAAAACAGATTTTCTTTATAGTCTTAAAGCTTTTACTTCTCAAAAGTTTTATACAAAAATTACTCTTTTAATTGATTATAATTATAAAAAAGAATTTATAGCCCTTATTGACAGTGCAGCTGATTTAAATTGTATCCAAGAAGGACTCATACCTTCAAGATATTTTCATAAAACTACTCATAGTCTGAGATCAGCAAATGGTAGTAAAATGAATATTGAATTCAAACTTCCAAAAGCTTTTATTTGCAAAGGGAAAAGCTGCATCCCTCAAAGCTTTGTTTTAGTTAAAAATATCACTAACCAAATAATCTTGGGTGTTCCTTTTATAAATGATATTTTCCCTCTTACCCTCTGGGATAACAACAAAATTATTGGAACTTGGAATGACAAACCGTTTGAACTGGAATTTGTCACCAAACCTTTTACAAGAATGATAAATGATATGACTGCTAAACTACTGGTGTCAAAAAACAACCAAGTAAGTTTTATAAAACAAGAGATTAACAGTATTGAAGTTGATCATATTTTACAAAATCCTAAATTAAAGGAAAAGATCGCCATTTTAAAGAATCAGTTTTCTATTGATATTTGTGGAGATCATCCTAATGCTTTCTGGAACAGGAAAAAGCATGTTGTTAGCCTCCCTTATGAAGAAAGCTTTGTTGAGGATAATATTCCTACTAAAGCAAGGCCTTGTCAAATGAATGCGGAATACTTAGAATTATGCAAAAAGGAAATTGACTCCTTACTTCAGAAAGGCCTTATAAGGCATTCTAAGTCTCCTTGGTCTTGTACAGCTTTCTATGTTAATAAACATGCAGAGCAAGAGAGAGGAGCACCTAGGTTAGTCATCAATTATAAACCGCTTAATAAAGCCCTTAAGTGGATCAGGTATCCAATTCCTAATAAAAAGGATTTACTTGATAGAGTTTATGATGCTATCATATTTTCTAAATTTGATTTGAAATCAGGTTATTGGCAAATTCAGATAGCAGAATCTGATAGGTTCAAGACAGCATTCAATGTCCCTATGGGTCAATACGAATGGAATGTAATGCCATTTGGTTTGAAAAATGCTCCTTCTGAATTTCAAAAAATTATGAATGATATATTTTTACCATATACTAATTTTATAATTGTTTATATAGATGATATCTTAGTATTTTCTAAAAATATAGAGACCCATTTTAAACATTTAGAATTATTTAAAAAAATTATAATGCAAAATGGGTTAGTTATATCTCAACCTAAGATGGCTCTTTTCCAGACTATGGTAAGATTCTTAGGTCATAATATTGAAAGGGGGAGCATCAGTCCTATTAATAGGAGTATAGAATTTGCTTCTAAATTTCCCAATATTATTACTGATAAAACTCAGTTGCAAAGATTTCTTGGAAGTCTTAATTATGTAGCCCCTTTCATAAAAGATCTGGCTAAGGATACGGCTATTATTTATGATAGATTAAAGAAAAATCCTAAAGCTTGGTCAAATGACCATACGGAAGCCATTAAGAGGATTAAAGAAAAGGTTAAAAACCTTCCTTGTCTCACTTTGGCAAATCCCAATTGGGAAAAATCTGTTGAAACTGATGCTTCAGATATTGGTTATGGTGGCGTCCTTACCCAATACTGCCCCGATACTAAACGACATTATATAGTTCAGTTTTATTCGGGTAAATGGAATACAGCCCAGAAAAATTATGCAACTATAGCTAAAGAAATCTTAGCTATTGTAAAATGTGTTCTCAAATTCCAGGGTGACCTTTATAATCAAAAGTTTTTAATAAAAACTGATTGTCAAGCAGCAAAGTTTATGTTTAATAAAGATTGTAAGCATGATGTTTCTAAACAAATGTTTGCTAGATGGCAAGCTCTTTTAGCACCTTTTGATTTTGAGATACATTATAAGAAAGGAGAAGATAATAGTCTACCTGATTTTCTTACTAGAGAATACTTGAATTAAAATTATTGTTATTTTCAGGATGAGACCAGAATGGCCCTCTCCATCTAGGAGAGGACGAGGGGGAAGGAGCAATCCAGGAAGAGGAGGACTTATCCTTGCTCAACATGGGAATAAGACGCTAACATCATTTAATGTTAGCCAGACGGCGTCATCAAGTAATGCCACCAGTGGGGGAGTTAATGTTAACCACCCAATGTATAAAGAATTCATGGATTTCATAAAATCCAAAGAGGAAACTAGTGCATCAACAACATATTCCTCAGTACTAATAGATGATGAAAACATAGAAGTATTTGATATAAACAACAAAAGAGAAGTTATACTTCTACTGGAAGAAAGTGATCTCCGATGGAGAAATGAACCTTGGCAAATAATGACCAGGTATTTGGACACAGTAGCTTATACTGCTACATCATATAAATACAGAATGCACTATGAAGTTATACTCTCATCCACAGGATGTGAGTTTCAGCATTTTTATCCAGCTAACACCAAGAAAGTTTATAATTTTTCAAAATTGGTCATTAAGAAGATTATATCACCAGAAGAATGGGGAATGAGCACCTTAAAAGAATTGGATTATATCCATCCGGAACAAAAAGTCCCAGTAAAATATAACTATTGGGATTATATTGACGGATTTAATAAGGTCCTTCTTTATGAAAACGCTAATAGGAAACACTCATGGTTTATAAAATTATGTGCAAATATTTTTGATAGGAATATTCCTAATTGGTTTTGCAAGTGGTGGACATTATATGGACCAACCATAAAAATCTTGCCAGAATCTTATAAAAAATTATATTTGGAATGGATAGATGTGTCTCCAAAATTAACAAGGTTACAAGAGGATAATATCTTCTTTGAAGGAATATCAGTAATGTATTTTTTCATCGAATTTTCTATCCCATGGATTATGAAATGGTCAATTGAAGTTAATAATACTTCAGAAGGATTCCCCTGTTTACAAAGAGTGTTCTACACTAAGTTCTGGAGTAAATTGCTTCAGAAGAACCAGGAAGGACAACTACATGGACAAGAGATCCTGGATTTAATAAATGTAACAGTTAGCAGGTATTATGAGACAAATACTGCAGCAGAAACTAAAGGATCTAATAATACAGATCCATTCAAGAAAATTGCCAGACAACTTCAAATGAAGAAAGGAATTATTTCCAAATCGGAGGCAATAGCTCTGTATATGGAGGAAGTAAAGAAAAATTTAATAAAAAATCTTGATTTTGATATAAAAGATGACACCTCAATGGCATCAGCCAGTCATACAGATGATACATGTCTTGCAGGAGAAGCACAAGACATTGATGATGAAGAAGAAGATCTTGAGACTATTCTCAAGCGTTACCAACAGCAGATGGAAGAATCTTCCATTTACACAACGGACAAAGGAAAAGACAAAGTCTAGTGGAGGTCCTTTTCACTTTCACTTTACTTTATATCTTTTATAAAGATAAGATTGGATGGCCTAGAAAGAATAAAACCATGTGAAGGCCATTAGTATTTGTCGGTTTTATCGTTTGTTTATTGGCCATAATAAAGTTGTAGGCCATCTCTATTATTGTTGTTATAGTTTGTAACCTCTATTTAAGAGGAAGTGTGTATTAGTTTTAGAGGCAGGTTTTCGGAACCCCCTCTCTGTCTCTCTCTTAAAACTCTTTCATTGTAATATTTCAGTATTTCAGTTTTTGAATAAAAGTGTGCAATTTGGTTTGAAGCTTCCATTATAAGGTACTATTTCTTAATTTCCTTATTTTATTCTTTATGTTCATAAGCCCCAGAATGGGCTAAGCTATTTGTGTTGGGCTATCACATACTAAGTTACTAAAAGAAATGGCGTTGTGTCTATTATGATAACAGATTAATCAGTAAGACTAGGTCTAACATAACCTAACAGGCAAGTTTATGAAAAATTGCTGAAAAAATCCGTTGGATTACCTGTTGGAGTACCCATGTGAAGGGCGGACCCGGGCGGACCCAGATAGTAAGAACTTTCATATACTTTGCCAGGATAAAGTTATGTTAATAAAGGTTCCGATATGTCTTAACTGTGCGATCCGGCAATTAAAAATGGTATCATAATAATAATAATAATAATAATAATA
>NW_026035784.1:0-392 GCF_019186545.1 Solanum stenotomum
ACCATATGGAATCCTAAGAAACCCTAAAATCCAAAGCCCTAAATCCTAAACCAAGAAACCCTAAGAAACACTAACTCCTAAACCCTTATAAACCCTAATACCCTAAAACCTATGATCCTAAACCCTAAACCCTAAAAACTCACTAAGAAAACCTAAACCCTAAAAATCACTAAGAAAACCTAAACCCTAAAAAACCTAAGAAAAAAAGTTTAAAACCCCTAAACCTAAAGAACCATAAATCCCAAACTCTAAACCTTGAACCCTAAACCCTTATAAATCATAAGCCCAAAACCCAAACCCTAAGAAAACCCCAAACCCTAAACCCAAAAAAGCACTAAGAAACCCAAAACCCTAAAAAACAACGAAGAGAAACTTAAAAAACATTAAAACCT
>NW_026035785.1:0-1901 GCF_019186545.1 Solanum stenotomum
GCTACCCATGGACACTCTACTCAATGCTTCTGCCACCACATTAGCTTTCCCCGGATGATAGTGAACAGTCATATCATAATCCTTAAGGAATTCTAACCACCTCCTTTGTCTCAAGTTAAGATCTTTTTGCGTGAACACATATTGGAGATTCTTATGGTCAGTGAAGATATCAACATGCACCTCGTACAAATAATGACGCCAAATCTTTAAAGCAAAAACCACGGCGGCCAATTCAAGATCATGGGTTGGGTAATTTTTTTCATGAACCTTAAGTTGCCTAGAAGCATAGGCTATAACCTTACCACTTTGCATCAAAACACAACCCAACCCAATACGGGAAGCATCACAATAAACAACAAAACCTTCTAACCCATCCGGAAGTGACAAAATAGGAGCGGACACAAGCCTTTCTTTCAAAGTTTGGAAGCTTTTCTCACACTCATCTGACCACACAAATTTAGCCTTCTTTTGAGTCAACTTAGTCATAGGAGAAGCAAGAGAAGAAAACCCTTCCACAAATCTCCTATAATAACCCGCTAAACCCAAGAAACTCCTTATATCCGACAGGATCAAAGGTCTAGGCCAATTCCTAATAACATCGGTCTTCTTAGGATCCACCTTAATACCATCCTCCGACACCACATGGCCTAGGAAAGCAACTTCATTCAACCAAAACTCACACTTTTCATATTTAGCGTACAACTTCTCTTACCTCAATCTTTGGAGTACAACCCTCAAGTGACCCTTGTGCTCTTCCTCACCCCGAGAATAGATCAAGATGTCATCTATAAACACCACCACAAAAGAATCAAGGTAGTGATTGAAAACCCTATTCATCAAATCCATAAAGAGAGCCGGAGCATTAGTCAACCCGAAAGACATCACCACAAACTCATAGTGCCCATACCTAGTACGAAAGGCCGTCTTGGGAATATCACACTCCCTCACCTTCACTTGATGATACCCTGACCGAAGATCAATCTTAGAGAAGTGANTCGTCAATCCTTCGAAGAGGATACCTATTCTTGACGATGACCCTATTAAGTTGTCGATAATCAATACAAATTCTAAGAGACCCATCTTTCTTCTTCACAAACAAAACCGGAGCACCCTAGGGAGAATGACCAGGTCTAATAAACCCTCTCTCTAACAAATCTTTTAATTGCTCTTTCAACTCTTTCAACTCCGCCGGGGCCATACGGTAAGGGGGAATAGAAATAGGTTGAGTATCGGGAAGGAGGTCTATACCAAGATCTATCTCCCTTTCGGGAGGGACACCAGGAAGGTCTTCTGGGAAGACATCTAGAAACTCATTAACAACCGGAATAGACTCAATAGGAGGGACTTTAGACTCCACATCATTGACTCTCACAATATGGTACAAGCACCCTTTGGAAATCAACCTATGGGCTTTAATGCAAGAAATGAATTTCCCCTTCACCACAACATCCCGGCTCTCCCACTCAAGGACGGGTTCCTTAGGAAATCGGAACTTGACTTTACGAGTCCTACAATCAATAGAAGCATAATATGCATGCAACCAATCCATCCCAAGAATAACATCAAAATCCACCATGTCCAACTCAACAAGATCACAAGGCAACAACTTATTCAAGATGCAAACCGGACAATTTCTATACACTTTTCTAGCAACAATAGAGACACCAATGGGAGTAGATACTTCATATGACTCATGCAACAATTCCGACTCGACATGAAATTTTCTAGCAACTAAGGGGGTAACAAAGGAAAGGGTGGCACCCGGATCAATCAAAGTATAAACATCAAGATCAAGGATTTGCAACATACCGGTCACCACATCCGGAGTCTCATTAACACCTTGTCTACCATGCAAAGGATAAAATCGATTGTTCCTTGGGGAACCACTTTGAGAAGCACCT
>NW_026035786.1:0-356 GCF_019186545.1 Solanum stenotomum
ACGCTGAAACCTTAGTCCAACTCGGTATTTTGCTACTCCCAATAGATTAAGTGGTTAACACATTATGATTGAGTTTTTGTAAATATTGGATAGCTCAAAAATGAACATGCAAACTGAGAATGCAACAATTAATCTGATAATGATGCATTCATAAACTGAGGCATGTATGACTGAATATATTATGACTGAAATACTGACATGTAGATACTCATACTTGAAAATCCCCTTTTTTTGAAAACAATTCAATATCATATTATACTATGATCATTGATGACTTGGGAAGTCATACTGCATAAACATTGATGATATATCTAGATACCATACTATGCATACATTGATGACCTACTCAATTGTCA
>NW_026035787.1:0-214 GCF_019186545.1 Solanum stenotomum
TTGAAGAATCCCTAAGAAAAGTTGAGCTGATTGAGAGAAATGAAGCGGAAATTTGAGAAGAGGAGTGTTTGGAGAGAAAAGTTGTGTGAGTAATTTTTTATCAGATATTTTCATTAGTTTTCTTTTAACTTTTTATGTTTAATTAATGAATTGACTTATTAGGAGCGGTCATGTCGCCACAAAATTCATTTAGATGCGACAAATTAGATGTAGC
>NW_026035788.1:0-971 GCF_019186545.1 Solanum stenotomum
TGACTCTTCCAGTTGAGGGGGAGGGCTTTCACAGTTTATTGTGACGCATCCTGCGTTGGTTTGGGTTGTGTATTGATGCAGCAGGACCGGGTTATTGCTTATGCATCGAGGCAGCTTAAGATCCATGAGCGCAACTACCCCACTCATGACTTGGAGTTGGCGGCGGTAGTTTTCGCGCTTAAGATTTGGAGGCACTACTTGTATGGAGTTCGATGTGAGATCTATACCGATCATAGGAGTCTTCAGTACATCATGAGCCAGAGGGACCTTAATTCGAGGCAGCGTCGTTGGATTGAGCTCCTGAAGGACTACGACCTCTCTATTCTCTATCATCCGGGCAAGGCGAATGTGGTAGCTGACGCCTTGAGCCGGAAGGCAGTGAGTATGGGTAGTCTAGCCTTCTTATCTGTTGAGGAGCGACCCTTAGCTTTAGACATTCAGTCCTTAGCTAATAGCATGGTTCGGTTGGATATCTCAGATTCTAGACGCGTCTTGGCCTTTATGGGAGTTCAGTCTTCTTTGCTTGATAGGATCCGTGGTTGCCAGTTTGAGGATGATACCTTGGTGGCCCTTAGAGATCGAGTGTTAGCGGGTGATGGTGGTCAGGCTACCTTAGATCCTGATGGAGTGTTGAAATTTGCCGGTCGCATCTGTGTTCCGAAAGTTGGAGATTTGATACAATTGATACTTTCTGAGGCCCATGAGTCTAGATACTCTATCCATCCGGGCACAGCGAAGATGTATCGTGATTTGAGGCAGCATTACTGGTGGAGTGGCATGAGGAGAGATATTGCTGACTTTGTTTCCCGTTGCTTGTGCTGCCAGCAGGTAAAGGCAGAGCATTTGAGGCCTGGTAGCGAGTTCCAGAGATTACCCATTCCAGAGTGGAAGTGGGAGCGTATCACTATAGACTTCGTTGTGGGGTTGCCTCGGACTTCTAGATGTGTTGACAGCATTTGGGTCATCGTGGA
>NW_026035789.1:0-585 GCF_019186545.1 Solanum stenotomum
GCCGATTTTCCCAAAAACGCCTTTTACTGTTTCTTATACGAGCCGAAATATGATGAAAAAAATAAAAGGAAATTCAAATAAAGGCGATGAGTTTTTCAAATAGATCTCAAAAAAATACGAGGATTCAAAAAAATGATTGCGTCAAACGAACGTTCGAGCCAAAAGTTACGACCATTTGAAATTCAGCATCTTAAATGTTGAAGGTGGCTTTGAATTTATGAAACTTCAAACGGACATAACTCGGGCCTCGGGTGTCCGTTTCAGGCGATTTTTTTCATGAATCCGCGTATTTTTTTGAGATCTACGCAACCAAACTGCCCAAAGGCGGTTTGCGCGTGCCGATTTTCCCAAAAATGCCTTTTACTGATTCTTACGCGCGCGGAAATATGATGAAAAAAATAAAAGGAAATTCAAATAAAGGCGATGGGTTCCTCATATACGTCTCGAAAAAATACGAGGTTTCAAAAAAAAGATTGCGTCAAACGGACGTTTGAGCCGAAAGTTACGGCCGTTTGAAATTCAGCACCTTAAAGGTGGAAGGTGGCTTTGAATTTAAGAAACTTCAAACGGACATAACTCGGGCCT
>NW_026035790.1:0-251 GCF_019186545.1 Solanum stenotomum
TTAAACTCTTCTATATCCCTCAACTTGTCCTCCTCAACTTGTTTCATATGGATCATCAGCCTTGTTATGCCCATGTCATCTATTAGTATGGCTGCCTTACTTTCCTTACTTGACAGACGAGTCAACCCAACAACGAATAAACTCCTCCTGCTCCTTATGTCGGCAACCATCTCTTTGTTTCTCTTAGCTCACGAGGAAAGAAATGCCTCATGAAGGCACTCTAAAAATAGTCCAACTCACTATCGGTTATG
>NW_026035791.1:0-7582 GCF_019186545.1 Solanum stenotomum
TATAATTATATAAATACAGATCTTATTAAACAAATTACAATATATAAATGAATTTATACAAAACTGAACATTTTGTATAAAATTGGATGAATATAACGAATTATACAAATCAAAAACTTCATAGCAAACATAAAATTTGTTATGGAGCGCAATTATGCAAACTATAGTTATAACATATAAATATGAATTTTATGTTTGCTAAATGTGAAAGTTGCTCATAATTATATGAGTAATTATGAATACTCATATTATAATAGAGATCTTGTTAAAAGTTTTAAAAATAAAAAAATAAATTTTTAATAAAAAGTTTTTTTACCACCACCCCTAATCACCTTTTTTTCTTTTTGTGAATGAACATTTTTTATTCATATTATTCATTTAACTACTCACTTTTAAATGGGTAAATATGAGTATTATTCGTTTTTAATCATTTTTAAATGAGTTGGATACCCAATCTATTTAAAATAGATAAATATGAACGGATACCCATATAAATTATTCTGCCACCTCTAGCTATATACATAGCTTGTCAACTTGCAACTTTCATAGAAAAGGTTTATTAACTATACAATGTATTTTTTACTTGTATCTGAGTTATGTACACTCATGAGTTATATACACTCATTATATATTATACGTTCAAAAGGTTGAATATAGCTTAAATATTTTTTATACGTTCAAAAGATAGCATATAGCTTAAATATTTTTTAAGTATAAAGTGATTATTAAATTTCAACAAATCAAAATTACCTTTAAACCATTCTAAATTTTAGATTGAAACTTTCTTGATGTTTTGAGGAGGTGGTGAGAGGGAAAAGAAATAGAAAAGAAGAGCAGAAGCAACATGGAGGACGAATAAGTCCTGGAGTCGCTACGTTCAATTTTTGGGTAAAAAAGGTCGAATGGTCATTTTTATAATAATAAAGGATTTATTTTTAAAAAAATGGTTATTTCTCATATATAAAATTTAACTTAACAGATTTTTTTTTTTAATTTGTCCAATTTTAAATAATATATTACCTACACGTGCTTACCGTTCTAAGCAAATTTTAGATGATACGAGGGTGATAGATGTAAGTTGTAACTAATCTACAAATAAGTGAAGTTCAAATTAAAAAGAATAAAGTATACAGTTATGGATATTATAGTACGTGATTCATAATATGTATGTGTGAAATGACTTATAAGGGTGATATATACGAGATTAACCTTTATTTGTTATCGTGTATGAAGTCTTGATTTTTTATATACCCTCATGATTTTGATCGACTTGTTGAGGTTCAATTTGGCATTACAACCTTTATCTTGAAATGTCTAATTTAATGGAACACTTCGAAGATTATCAAATGTTATGATATTAATTGTGTTCATTGATCGATCTTTATTTTTTTTCAAGCAAGAATATGATGATGAACTCAAGTTACAATAAGAAGATATTGAGATGTGAATATGGGAAATGATTTAGGATAATGTATACTGCAATCTACTCTAAGCTTCATTAATCGAAATAATGTATATTCATAACAGTTATATAACAACAATCAAACTCTACGTTGGTTATATAGTCTAATTATTATGTATGAAAGTTACATTAGAATTGACACATCATGAATGAGCGGGAGATGTTGAAAATTAAAATTAAAAAAAAAATAATAATAATTATCCAAGTAAAATACAGCTCAAAATTAATATTACAAATCTTTAGTTCAAAACATAATTTGGTGTACACTAATATACTTTTGGTACAGAACACAAAATTTTCATTTTTTTAAAACTTAATATACAATAGTATACTTTACATATACTATTATACAATCACAAGATGTATTTGTGCGCCACATACAATAGCATACAATCTTATACACTATTATATAAAATATCTATTTCGACTTTTTTCAATCGACTTATCAAAACACTTATTTTTCACCTTACTTCATAATGAAATTAAACCCTATTATTGCTAACAATAAATTCTTATTACTTATTGTTCATCTCACTGTTAGGATATACTATTAACCATGCGTTTTGATATAGTATTATTATTGAACAATTGTTTATTCATTTATTCAATTCAATAAAGTGTTACATTAAATAGATCAATTGTCATATATGTGTCCTTAACTTATATAGTAGATGATTTGGTGTATAGAGTTTAAGCTTATACACAGAAGATTAAATCATCGGTTCTTATAAGTTAAAAGTTATAGTTCACAATCGTAGATGGGAATTTTGGACAAAACCATCAGAAAGATTGTAGCATGAGATTAAATGTAATTTATCTTGATTATGAGAATGGTATAGTTCTAACTTCTCGTGCTAGTGCATTTTGTATGTATTGAACGGGACCGAGCAGAGATAGATGTTTTAGACTGACTGATAAAAACATATTCTCTAAACTGTTAAATGTACTTATATTCTTAATCTTGATATAACGATTATGATCTGTATATATTAATTATCGTTTTGATTTATTAAAAGGTGAGATTCTGAGATGGGTCAATATGTCTGGTAGATTGGATGATGATAATATGTATTGGTGAAATAATTAGTTAGTTGATGGAATCCATGTCTCAGTATAGAGATTGATGATACACCTTTTTATGAGAAACTTATAAGTTTTCATGTGTAAACCCGGCCGGTAGATTTATGAATCTGGCACATGAAATAAGTTAAGTGTTGCTCTAAAGGAAATTAATCATTGAATTAAATTCGTCAGTAATTTAATTTATTGATTAGTATCTGGAATCTTAACATGGGGAATTACATAAGTGTTTAATGGTGAATTTCGAAATATATATAGAGGAGTGCAATTACGAATTTTTAGTGGAATGATTTGTAATTTGTTATGGTAAGAATAATTCAAATTAATTATTTGGAATTATTTCCATAATAGGAAGCCTCAGTAATAAATTCTGTGGTCCCTCCAGTGCCCAATTTAACTAGAACTTAGAATCTTATTTTCTGGTAAAAAAAAAGAAAAAAAAAGTGTGTTTCTTCTTGGAAAAAGAAACGTGTGTTTCTTGGTTTTCTTGAAAGAAAAAGAAATCCTCTTTGGACTAGGAAGAGAGCTCTATAAGTAGGGATTCTTCTAACTTAGAAAGAGAATTGAGTATTCTACACGATACTTGCCCACCCAAGTATTGAGAGAGTTCAATTGTTATTTGGGATCACTGTAGAAGACTATAGAGCTGGAGTTGGATTTGCTTCAAGATATCTGCACACGCTTCAAGAGGTAATCCTGAGTTAATTTTCAGCATACCTTGTATGTGATACGTATTTGTGATTGTTGTCTATACTCATGCAAGATGTATGATTCTGGAATGCTTCCGCTGTGAATGTTATTTTCTAACAATTGGCATCAAGAGCCATACTTGCATCTTTATGGATAACCTAAAATATGCGTATGCGATTATATGTATGATTCGTGGTTAGTAATTTTAATTTTATCACAAAAAGAACAAAGTTAATAAAACTTGAACTGGTTTGTTTTGTTGGGTACATACGGTAATAATGGCTTACGGGATGTAATATTTTCGTGAGTAGCGGCAGTTTTGACGTGAGGAAATTTTTTATTTTTGATCTCATGTATTGTGTCGTCTGGAATTTTTTTTTAATGATATTGCTGGTTGTTTCTTATTGATTAATGAAGCAAAAAGAATTGTATTTAAGGTTGAGGCGGTAGTTTTTGTCAGTACTGCTTTAAATTTTTTTAATGGTACTGTTTCTTGTCTCCTCATGAACTAAAATTTAATGCTTCTCAATTTTTTAAAACGGAAAGTATATCAAGTATTGGTTGAATCCTTTTTGTTTTATGAGAAAAATATATCAATGTTGAGTGGACCTTTTATTGATAAGGCAGTAAGCACTTTCGCTCTCATGATTGGAATTTTTTTTACCAATTATCCGTGAATCATTGAAGAAGTGTTGCAACATTATGTGTAATTTTTTTTTACAGTGATATGTTTGACAATATGAGTATGAGACTATATGTTGTATGAACTGAATTTTTTGTTGCAAATTTTTCTTTCTGGAATTTTTTTTATAAAATTCAAGAGAAAATAAAATGGTGATGAGGATTCTTTCCTTTAATTACCAAGATTAAATAGTAATGAAGTATTAAATTTATGTGTTGGCATAGACCTTCCTCCCCATCGGATGAATTTAATACAAGTCACTATGTATTTAATCGCTAGTTTGATAATCTATATTAACTCTCCTAAACTGAGTAATATATGATTGGATCAATGTAACTAGAGGATTTTCACTTGACTTAAACTAACAGTAGACTCTCCATCTGAGTTAGGTCTGTATAAGTTTATGGAGTGAATAATCGGTCATTATACATTTATATTGTATGAGTAGTTCTCCAATCCCATCGATTGGCTATTCAAGATGCATGAATGTATATGTATATGATGAGTTTGAATGTAAATATTCAATGTTTATATGACAGTTTTGATTGATCTATTGTAACTTTTTCTTCAATCTCAGATTCAACATGTCTCCTTTTAATCCCATTAGTACTATTTTGGGTCAGAATAAACTAGAGGGTTCTAACTATGTTGACTGGAGGAGAAATCTCGACATCGTGTTAACTGTTGAAGAATATAAGTTTGTACTTCATGAGGAATGTCCATTGAAACCAAATGAACAGTCTAGTGATGAGGATAAGCTAGCTTATCAGAAATGGCGCAAAGCTGATGAGATGGCGCGATGTTACATTATGGCTTCAATGTCAAATGTGTTGCAACATCAACATCAAGCTATGTTGTCTACTTTTGAAATTCTGGAGAATCTCAAACAAATGTTTGGAGACCAGGGTCGATCAGCTAAGCAGACTGCCATGAGAACTCTCATGAACACTAAGATGGTTGAAGGCACTCCTGTAAGAGATCATGTTCTAAAGATGATAGGTCTTCTGAATGAACTAGAGGTCTTGGGGGCTGAAATTGACAATGACTCTCAAGTTGAGATGATATTGCAGTCTCTGCCAGACAGTTTTCAACAATTTTGCCTAAATTATAATATGAATAAGATGAGTCTATCTTTGGCACAATTGTTGAATGAGCTGCAGGCGGCAGAGACACTTGTGAAAAAGGCACCATCCATGGCACTAAATGTTGAGAAAGGTTCTACTTCTAAACCGCAAGGTGGACTGAAGAAGAAAAAGGCTCACAAAGCTAAGGCATTTGCACCTCCAACTGGGGGCGTGAAAAAGTCTAAGGGCAAGTGTTTTCATTGCAAAATGCCAGGCCATTGGAAGGCACATTGTCTAGATTTCTTGGCCAAGAAGAAAAACAATCTAGGTAACTCACTTTCACTTGTCGTTGAAACATTTTTAGCGGCTGTTTCTACCACTTCATGGTGTGTAGATTCAGGAGCCACTGATCATATCTGCACGACTTTGCAGGGGTTTCAAGAAACGCGCAAACTGATTAGAGGTGAAGTTAGTGTTTTTCAAGCAGATGGTTCAGCAGCTCTAGTTTTAGCATTAGGAAATATTACTTTTTTGTTTGATAGTGGTAGAGTTTTAATTTTAAAAGACGTTCTATATGCACCTGCTGTTAGAAGAAATTTAATTTCAGTTTCTAAAGTTTTAAGAGATGGTTATGATGTTAATTTTTCTGATAACGGTTGTGTTATTAGCTATAATAAACATCTTGTCTCTGCTGGTACATTGATTGATGGTCTTTTTATTATTAATGTCTCTCCAGAATTACAACAAACCGTAGAACTTAATAATGTTAACCTTTCATGTAAAAGAAAGCGTTCTTCTGATTTTAATGAGACTTATCTATGGCACTTGCGTCTATGTCATATAAATCTAGATAGGATTTCAAGGTTGGTTCAAGATGGACCTTTAGGTTCATTAAAAGTGAAGGCACTACAAACATGTGAATCTTGTTTAGAAGGAAAAATGACTAAGAGACCTTTCCCCTTAAAAGGAAACAGAGTCAATGATAAACTAGAGTTAATTCATTCTGATTTGTGTGGCCCGATGAACATTCAAGCGAGAGATGGGTATGAGTACTTCGTGACTTTCATTGATGACTACTCAAAATATGGATATATTTATTTGTTGCGCCGTAAGTCTGAATGTTTTGAGAAATTCAAAGAATTTAAGGCTGAAATGGAGAAACGACATGGAATATATATCAAGTCATTGCAATCTGATCGTGGTGGCGAATACCTCTCTAATGAGTTCATTAGTTACTTATTAGAACAAGGAATTACATCTCAAATGTCTGTACCTAGAACGCCACAACAGAATGGTGTAGCAGAAAGAAGAAACAGAACTCTTTTAGAAATGGTTAGATCAATGATGAGTTACTCTGATTTGCCTTATTCGTTTTGGGGATATGCCTTAGAAACTGCAAATTACATTCTGAACTTAGTTCCTTCTAAATCTGTTCCTTTGACACCTATTGAATTGTTTTGACAGAATCCCTGAAGAGTCGAATACCGAACCTGTGAATTACGACGAAGCACTACAAGATGAAGATGCAGAAAAATGGATTATTGCTATGAAATCAGAAATGGAGTCTATGTACTCCAATAAAGTATGGGATCTTGTAGAACCACCTGTAGATGGAGTCAAACCCATTGGATGCAAGTGGATCTATAAGAAAAAGAGAGGAGTAGATGGAAAAGTGCAAACTTACAAAGCTAGACTTGTTGCAAAAGGGTTTACTCAAAAAGAAGGGATCGATTATGAGGAAACTTTTTCGCCAGTAGTCATGCTTAAGTCTATTAGAATTCTCTTATCCATTGCTGCTCATTATGATTATGAAATTTGGCAAATGGATGTCAAGACAGCTTTTCTTAATGGAAGTCTTGATGAAAGCATATTTATGCGACAACCAGATGGTTTCATAGAAAAAGGAAAAGAACACATGTTGTGCAAGCTTAAAAGATCCATTTATGGATTAAAGCAAGCTTCTAGGGCATGGAACACTTGCTTTGACAATGCAGTCAAGACTTTTGGTTTTGAGCAATGTCTTGATGAGTCTTGTGTGTACAAAAAGTGGAATGGGGATAAAGTGGTGTTTTTGGTATTATATGTAGATGATATCTTGCTCATAGGAAACNAGGGCATGGAACACTTGCTTTGACAATGCAGTCAAGACTTTTGGTTTTGAGCAATATCTTGATGAGTCTTGTGTGTACAAAAAGTGGAATGGGGATAAAGTGGTGTTTTTGGTATTATATGTAGATGATATCTTGCTCATAGGAAACAATGTGGGCTTGATGAATTCAGTTGAGGAATGGTTGTCCACTAATTTTGATATGAAAGATTTGGGAGAAGCTGCTTACATCCTTGGGATTAAGGTTCTACGTGATTGCAAGAAAAGGATGTTGGGTTTATCTCAAGCTCTTTATATTGATACAATTCTTACCAGGTTTAGCATGCATGATTCCAAGAAAGGATTTCTTCCTTTCAGACATGGAATTTCTCTTTCTAAGGATCAATGTCCTAAGACAGATGAGGAAACAGAAAACATGAAGACAATTCCTTATGCGTCAGCTGTAGAAAGTCTCATGTATGCGATGTTATGCACTAGACCTGATATCTGTTTTGCTG
>NW_026035792.1:0-5308 GCF_019186545.1 Solanum stenotomum
ATTGCATCAAAAAGAAATGTAATGCAACACAAAAATGTGGTCATGGAAAAGTTGGACCCTACCATTGGTTGTTAAACCCAAAAGATAACAAAGTACAAGTGATTTTTACAAGAGGAAAAGTTCATTTTGTCTTTTATCTATTAATCTCATCCATTTTAATCATGTAACATGCTGACTTACCACACCAACGCTCTTCTTAATTCGATACTATCGAAAGTTGCCAACACATTCGTCATGTGGTTAAATTGAATATAAAATTATCCCTATACTATGTGCAAAAGATTATTTATATCTTCTATTATACTATATGTCTACCATTACCTCCGAATTTGTAAAACCGGTGCAAGAATACCTCTCCATGGCCACCATTAGGACTTCGGCCACATCAATACCATTCCACGTGGCCTGGCAATTTGTTATGGCGGATATCATGTAGCATGCCACCTCATCTCAACCCCATTTTACCCTCTCCCTACTTCCTCTTCCACTATCCTCTCCACCAACCAACATCACCCAACCATAATAACTATCACCTTCTTTTTGCTTGTTACTCTAACATGACGATTTAAAAATATATATATATAAAAAATCAATCAAACTGTATTGATACCACTAACAAAGAAAAATTGATATGATAGGACGATGTCAAAAAATCTAACCCAAATTAGATAATTGAAAAATTAGTATGATGTATATATGTTTTATAATATAACATGTCGAACCATCTTAGTGACACCCCTACACTAAGACTCGGTTCCAATAATTTAGAAAACTTACTTTGGTTTGATTCAACCTAAGTTTAGCCTGCATTGCTACATTTTTTTTAAATCAACTTACGTGTCATATTTTTCTTTTTAATCAATCTTAATATAGTTATACATACATCCTTATTAATTAGAAATAATTTCAACTTTAAATTACTTCTTATTTTAAAATCTTAAAATAATTTGTTTTTTGTTTTTTATACTTCATGTTTGGAAAAGGATGAGCATGTTCATCCTCCATCTAATTCAGAAGACGTTAGGCTTATGTCCCTCTCTTTTACTACTACCATACATGTGTATTGCTCTAAACACACATTATTAATTTTCCTTAGCCCCACTCCAAATGTCTTTTTCAGAAAACATTTTGCTTTCTTTCTTTTTGAAACTCAATGATTTGGATAGATTTATGCAAAATTATCTGATTATACAAACATTCCTTCCATATTTATTATTCTCCCTATAGTTTGATAATAATATGTACATATTATCTCACTAATAAATAATTTCATAAAATATTTCAATTTAGGTATACCTAAATACATGCATTTTAATTATCAAATACATTCTGAGATACAGAATCATAGAGATGTCACTTTTTGAAAAGAGACCAGACTTTTTGCGACTTAGGTTGAAGTTGGATTTTAGGTCACTTTTTTTTATGAAAAATTAATTTGGTTCAGTTCAATTCGAGTTTAACCCATATTATTACATGTTTTATCTCAATTTATGTGTCATACTTTTCTTTTTAATCATTCTTAAAATGGTTATTCATGTTTATTTAGAAAAAAAGTTTTAATTTTAAATTACTTCTCATTTTATTCCTTAATAAAATAATTTATAACTCACACAAATATTTATAACTTATTTCAAATTATAAAATTTTAAATTATTTCCTTCTTTCTTAGAAAATGGATGAGGGGATACATATGTATGGCTCTAAACAAACACACTCCAAATGTCTTTTTTCAGAAAACATTTTTCTTTCTTTCTTTCACTAAGTGAAAACCAATGATTTTGAAAGTTTTGTTATGTACTTAAGCCTTCAACGTCAAACTGTTGTTAAGCCAAAAGATAAGAAAGTATAGGTGATTTTTATAAATATCACCCTAACTAACATAAAAGGTAAAATAGTGCTAGGGTAAGGTGGCATGTCGCATGACATCCACCTAAGCGAAATGTCAAGAAAAAGTTTTAACTATTGACAAATTGAATGATGTCGAACTTAAATTTCATCTCCAATTGAACATAAAGAATGAATGTTAAGGATAAAAATATATTTTTAAAATAGTAGACAAAAGACGATCGATCGATTACTATTTTGTTGGTGATTAGAAAATATGTAAGGAACAGATATGTATGTCCAACCATTTTTAAGAAAATGTTTTCCTTTATTTAATTTCTTTCTTCATGAATGTTACATTAATAATGACTGAGGAGATTGTTCCAAGGCACCTATCGATGTGACAGGCAAAGCAAAATCATTTGACAGTATCAATAGGTTCAACTAGATCCAATAAATCCATAAGGAAGGTATGAATCATCAAGTGTTGTTGGATAAGTTTGAAGAAGAAGGCAAGAGAAAAATACTTCAAGTTATTTTTTATGGGGAATCAATCTTTTTTAATTCATGCTTTAGTAATAGAAAGTTTGAGGCTGGTAATTCAACTTTCTTCTTGATTGACATATTTTTACATTATTTAAGCATCCTCATTTGTAATATTATCATGGAGTGTATTACAAACTCTATGATGACCAGAAAATACTTAGTTCTCTCTAGCTCTTATTTTCTTCATGCTTGTTAGGTAGCAGAAGTTAGGTACTTCATTAGGATTAGTAAGGTAAGGTCTAGCCCTCCTTGCTTGTACCTGTCCTATTGATATTTTTATGTTTAATAAAAGACCGCTAGACACTATCTAGTGGTGAATTTGTTTTTAAAAAAAACGTCTAGTGTCTGGCCACCTGTAATGATCCATACTAGTTTGATAGAATGTTTCTATGTTTAATCAGACAAAGAAAACCACAGCTATGTGGGTTGTTAAACCAAATTAAAGATGAGAAACATGTGTTTTTGCTGGGGAATGAAATAACATGAAGTTAGTAGTTTTGATGATGTGAAAAATAATATCTTATTAGTGGGTAACTGAACTTCTCTTTATCTGGCTAAAAAAAATTTGAAAACGGTTTATGCTCTTCTTAAAAATAGTAATTATTTTCTCAATGTGAAAATAGTACTTTTGGAACCATTTGTGTTCCCTTAATCTCTTCTCAAAAGATACTTTAAAAATACTCTTGAACTTACTTTAAAATTTCAAAACCAATGCATGAAAACAAATGCACAAAGGATTTCAATAAAAATCTCATCAACTAGGGTTCATGTGAGATATAAGTATGAACAAGAACTAAAGGATATCAATGCACATGATTTTTGCAATCTCATAATATAAGAATTTAGAATTCTGCAACCTCACAATATAAGAATTTAGAATTCAGAACAAGACTATAACTCATATCAACAATTTCATAAAACTGAGGGTAGAACTCTAGATTCAACTTGCTACTAACTGAATTGAGATGAAGGGTGCACGTGAGGAACAACTAGTCTAACACTATGAATGGTCTTACATACCTTATACGCTCCAAATTTTGTAGAAAGGTGAGATCTTTGGATGAAAAGATGACAAGAATTGTTTCTTGAACCTTAGAGATGAATTTTCTTCAAAACCTATGGATTCCATGAGTAGAAGATATTAACTGGTGTTTAGATGAAGAAACTATGAAATTCTATGGTCAAATCTTACCTTTGATGATGGATGAACCTTGGAGGAAGGTAGTTTCTTGAAAACTGATCTTTCTAGGGTAAATTTATTAACTATGGAGGCAAACTACGTCTTTGGGGGGTTTTTAAAAGACCCAGACGCCCATACGCCCGCGTAGAAAATGCTTCAGGCGTGAAGCCAACCACGCAGGAAGGCAGTAGCTATTGCCTCGATGCGCGCCTGCACGAAAAATGCCTCGGTCGCGTGATCGGCGCGTGGCAAAATAATGTCCAGTAAAATGGGCATAATGTTTTACTCCAACCTCCAATTAATGCAAACTTGATGGCGTTGGAAAGAAGACTCAAATACTTTTAATTTGATATGTTATGACTTATGAGCCATGTAACTCTTCATATTTTAAGAGATATGGTCGTTTTAAGTTGACTCAAGTAGAATCTTATGTCAAAACTTATGCAGTAAGGAAGCTTTCAACTCAACTTAGTGCCAGGGTTTCTTGTGACCTTAATTCATCTCCAAATTTATTCCCACACTAAATAATTGACTTTAACACCTAAGCACAATTAAGAGTCAGCATATACGATCTTATACGTAAATGAAGAATGGTTCAGGTTTTAGATTAGAAATTTTTGGAGGACCATCACTTTTATGACAGGCGTCAGGGCCATCATCAGATGTGCCGCGAAAATTGCTTTTTTTTTTGGTTTTGAAATATGAATACATGGGAACTATAAATACTTTTTTGTAGAGTTTTATTTGTTTATCAAAGTTTTATCAAAGAAGACGATTTCTCTTGGCTAAGTTTTGATGGAGAATTTCACATATTACTGAAATCATATTGTTGGTTGTTTGCATCTCTTGTAAGTCTCAAATTATTGAATGAATGGAATTATCAATTTTATTTCATTAAGCATGAGTGACTAAACCCCACAACTAAGGGTTGTGGTATCCATGATGATTTGACCTAAAACAAGGGATTTAAAATGTATGTCTTGTTAACTCTTTCATTTAAATCAATTTCTAATGGTTGGAAATGTTAGGATCTATCTTAGTTTTGACTTGTTCAAGCAAAAGAGTGTAAACCTTGGAAAAGAGTTAATGAAAAAATTCTGGGATTAGAACCCGTCAATAGTTAATATTGTAGCAAGATTAACTACTTGAGTTATTATCATTGAATTGAGATAAACAATTTTAGTTCGGAAGAATGAAAGTGACAAACAGTTGATGTGGTTAAGAAACCATTAATTGTAGTTGTAGTTGATAAAGTGGTATGTTAAATAATGCGGAGTCTAGTTCTATAATTTACCCAACGAATGGTCAAGAAGTGATAACAGCAAGGTTAAGGGAGATCACAAATAGAGAATTGAATATTAGAATGCGGAAGCACAAAGAAAAGAAACAAAAAAAAACTAACTAAAGATATGGAAAATTTGAAGGAAAGATCCACGAATTTCCAAGGATTAGATGTTCTAAGGCCTTGAAAAGATCCAAGTAATAACATATAGATTTATGGAAGAAATCTAACGCCTTTACTTGAGAAAACGAATCAAAACGATAGATTCGGATCTTGACCGCTTTATGAGTAACTAAAGACAATAATTAGTATGTAGAAACTAATCACCTTCTAAAGAATACCAAAAAGAAACCAAAGATATCACAAGAAGAAGTTACTTTATACCTTAAACTATGAAACTAGTAAAGGTTTAAAGATAAATTCTCAAAGAACAAGTCACAAAGGTTCAAAGAACTCTCTCAAATATTATTAATATC
>NW_026035792.1:5953-7546 GCF_019186545.1 Solanum stenotomum
GCTACATGGTTTATGAGGACTTTGAGTTATTTGAACTCATCCCCATATCGGTGCCCAATACTACTCCCAAAATATAAATTAGCTCAGATGTTTAAAACTTAACTCTTTCTCTGGTTTGAGATTATTACTCAAAATATTTCTCTTAAAAGAGATAGTACTCAAAACTGCTCATGAACGATCTTTTGGAAATCGGTGTTTCCTCTCATCTTAAATGTAAAAACATTTACTCTTGGGAGTATTTAGTTCCCATATATTCATTTTGAAAAGATGAAACTTAACTCTCCTCATCCTCATACTCAAGAGCTCAAGTCTTAAAACAAATTTAAAATGATTGTAAAAGACTTCTTAAAATGACTCGGAAGAACTCTCAAGACCTAACTCTTAACTCTACCTTGAATTTGAATTATGGATTCAAGGTTATGACTCACATTATGAATGATCTCTTGATATTTAGATGTAATTAGAATGTGGATATCAAGTAGAAAGCATAGGTACGATTCAAGGGAACTTATACGAAAAGAAGGACGGAAGAGTAAGGGACCTGGCGACCTTGGCGCACTAAGTGGCACGGGGCGCCAAACCATGAACTACTGAAGCTGGGTTGGCGTACACTAAGTGGCGCGGTGCCCCAGGACCCAAACTACATAAACTGACTTGGACGCACTGAGTGGCACAACACCTCACCCCTTTTACAAGAAATTTTTACGAATTTTCTTGTTCTTCTTCTTGCTCTAACTCCTCTAAAATCAAACAATTTCCCTCAAACTCTTATGGATTCATAGACCCAACATACTTACCACGAAATTTACCCTAAATTACTCAAGAACAATACTTCAACATAAGATCCTCATCACAAGAACTTAACGAAACCTCATACTTAAAAAATAGATCACAAACTTCAAGAACTCAAATCTACTCAATCTTATGGATGGAATTTGAATACGTAAATCATGTTTGGCATGTGGGTGAATGAACCTAATACTATGACAACTTACAGACCTCGATTTAGTGAAATCCCTCGACAAATCTTCCGAATCTTAACAAATGCTTTGAACTTTTCTCCTTTCCTCTTCTTCTTGAATTCCTCTCAAAACCCTAAGCGTATTTGGAATTTTTAAAACTGACCCAATCAGATTTGACCCCAAAATAATACTAGATTCATTTTAAATCTAAAGTGGTAAGGAAATGACCAAAATACCCCTTATATTTTTGGGTAACTTTCCTTAACTGGACAGACAAACCTCAAATAGCCATATCTCTCTCATCCGAGCTCGAAAGATAGCAAACTTGATGGCGTTGAAAAGAGGATTCCAAGACCTTTCATTTGATATCTTATGGGACACCTAACTCATCATGTAATGAAAGTTATGGTCATTTGAAGTTGACCAAAAACTCATAACTTAAGCATAACTTGAAAAATTCTCAATTTATCTATTCCAAAATAGCGCTTTCTAAATTTAGCTCTTTCAAAGGCGGGATTTTACAATATCTCCCCCTTGGGAACATTCGTCCTCGAATAAGATCACTCTAAGTAGGACTAAGGGTGGTAACATCTAATACCCAATAATTAATCTAACATATTCAGTATAACAA
>NW_026035793.1:0-6960 GCF_019186545.1 Solanum stenotomum
ATGATTTTTGGAGAATATGATATCACCTTTCCATATCATGATTTTTGGAGAATATGATATCACCTCTCATGATATGAAATCATGAGATGAAATCAGCGTAAAATCGCATGTCCAAACGCTGATTTCATCTCACGACATCATATCTTGATATGATATCGCATGGCCAAACGCCTACTAAATTTTACATTATTTTGATGTGTGAATAGTAATACTATTCATCACATCAATTTATTTTATTGAATATTTCAATATTATTTTATTATACAAAACTTTTAATTAAACATTATATAAATTGTATGTTTTAATTGAATCTCTTATATATTTAAAATATTTTTTTCAATTATATAATGTTTATTTAATTGTATTGCATTAATGATTTCACTTTTATTTGTATTATATCCATTATTATGTATAGTGTATAATATTTGCTAGAAATTTCTATTATTTAAAAAATTATGGTATAAAATAATTTTATATTAAACGACTATAAAAGAAAATAATATGAATTATATATGGTGAATGTTTTAAAAAGAATCTATCTATATATAATAGGAGAAGAAAAATAACATACGTGTCAGTGCCACAATTAATCTTGAAATTTTAATATTTAAAAATAAAATCTAAAAAGGAAATATGACTTTTTTTTAAAAAAACACATGTCAGCAAATTTTATCCACGTTTTCACGTTGCTAAAGAATAGGTTTTGATTAACTAATCAACAATTTATTTTAAGTTTTAAATTTTAAACTCAATTATATATTTTTTGAAATACATTTAAAAATTAAAAACTACCTATTGAACCGAATTGAAACTTCCTTACACTTTTAAAGTTCTAATTTAAAAATCTTTTAAATTAACCAAAAATAAATAAAAAAGAGCGACCAACTAAATAATTCCATGTTTCTTTTAAATATATATAATAATATAATAATAATTTGGATAACAACGCATTTGAATTGAATATTTGAATTCATGGTTACATGTTTTTAATTTTTAATTCTTTTTAAAGCTTCCACGAAAATTGTTTTAAATTTGAATTTTCAAATTTCCTACTTTAACATACAATTATCTTTAATTATATTAAATAATAAATTACAATTATAATTTGGATAACAATGAATTTGAATTGCATATTGGTTAGTTTCCACGAAAAAATGTTTTTCAATTTGAATTTTAAAATTTCAAATTTTGAAATATATTTTAAAAATAAATTTCAAATTTTTAAATAATAATAATAATAATAATAATAAAAATAAAATTAAAAAAATAATTTGGATATTAAAATATGATAAATTTTTTAATTAAACTTAATTATTTAAAACATCTATAGGTGATAGCGTTTTTAAAATTTTAAAATATCAATTAATTAATTATTAATTATATTTAATTATATTAAATAATAAATTACAATTACAATTTGAAAAACAAAATAGAAATTTAACACGATTTCAAAAATTAACGTGACAATTTTTTAAAAACTAAAACATATAAACCTAACAAAACCCACATTTATCTAACTTCCTATTTTTCTTGCCCTCTTCTTAGTTTTCTCTTAAATGGAAAATTTTATTAGAGAAATAGTTTACAAAATAAATTATATAATGTGTTAAAGAATGACAAAAGTCCCACATCGATGGTTAATGAGATGGGTGGATTTCTTATAAGGCTTGGGCAATCCTCCTCCCTTTGAGCTAGCTTTTGGGGTGTGAGTTAGGCCTAAGACCTAATCTAGCATGGTATCAGAGCAGAGCCCGTCTCACCCGATGTTGGGGCCCCCAAAATAAAAAATTGTCCACGCACCAGATGCTAAGCACTGGGCGTGAGGTGGGGTGTTAAAGAATGACAAAAGTCCCACATCGGTGGTTAATGAGATGGGTGGACTCCTTATAAGGCTTGGGCAATCCTCCTCCCTTTGAGCGCTTTTGGGGTGTGAGTTAGGCATAAGACCTAATCTAACATAATGCCTCTCAAGTTCTACCATGAATGTATGTGTAGTATTTGAAATGTTACCAAACACGTTCGTTATTGATGTTGAAGTTAACAAGAAAGTTCGTAACAAGATCTTAAGAAAGAAGTTTCATGTGAGGACGTCAGCAATCTCGATGCACGGAAGAATTTAGAGAAAGGATTAAGAAGAATGATGTGGTTAATGATTTCATTTGTGGTTTATACAAATTTCTGCATAAATCAGATTAAAGACATTGAATTTCATGTTTATTTGATTTTTTCTTATTCTTTCTACATGTTCCAGTGATATTTGACCATTTTCAGACTTAAAAAATGTATCTCAATGACATGTTTTGTTATTTCTTCAAAACAATATTATTGTTTTCCTTAACTACATGCAATTGTAGGATACTAATTGAATTGTCAAAGATATTCTATTTACATTGGATGATTATGTTGAATCTTATGTCTTTTGTTAGTGGTATTGTTAATACATAATTACTATTACTTTACTTTTACTACTATATACATATATACAAGATAAAACATCAAATTTTTATAGTCATCACAAAATATGTTAGGTATTTATATTCATCACAACATATATTACGTATTTTATGCTTTTGTACTTTGAGTTTTTTCTATCTGAGATTGAAGTAATAAACTTCTTTTTTTGACTATTATACAAAAAAGAATAAGCCATTAATTGGCCAATTAACTTTTCAAAATTTATTTCTACTTATAAATTGATTTATTCATTATCTCACATATTTTAATAAATTTTATGTAAACTACGCAATTCTATTCTACTATTAATAAGAGAGAGACCCGTTTTTGTTTGTTTGAAAAGAATTAAATGTATATTATATTTTCTATAGTTTTCATGTATTTAAAATTTAATTTTAAAAATATTGATTTAGTCTAATTCAATTTAACTTTGAATATTAATTGAATTGGCTCTAAAAAAAAAATATGACAAGTATTTCGAAGGAAGCGTACTATTTATTTCATTTATTAATAATAATTTTATGCCATACTTTAAGAATTTAGTAAATTTTATGTTTACTAACTAATTATGTATTAATGTGCATATGCGGACAAACACATTTAATCAATAAAATGCTCCATGCATGAATCATGATGGAGTCTTCTTCTATTTATATATATCTTCTTCTTTTTTACAATAGTTGTACTATTAACTTTAGCAATACATATTTATTTATTTTAAAAATCATGTTTGGCCTTAATTTTTTTTTTTTTAATGTTATAGTTGTGTTTTTAACTCTTTCAAAGATAGATTTATGACATTTTATTTTTTTATATCAAAGTAAGATATGTTATTCCATTAGTGTAGGAGATTTATTGCAAAATAGTTTGATTGTGTAGAGAGAAACACGATGAATGTTTTTGTTGTTCATAGGATAAGACAAATAATATGGATTGTGTAGAGAGAAACACGATGAATGTTTTTGTTGGTCATGGAATAATGAAATTTATTATTTATCTTTAGTTATGTATTTCAATTTTAATTTATTATTTTCTTGATTGAAAATTCATAGAATATGAAAGAACAAAAACTTATGAATAATTTTTTGATATACAATTTTTATTTAAAGTATAATTAAAAAAATTCACGCTACTTTATACTTTATTAATGAAAATATGTCAATTGTTAGAATATCTGTTAGACAATGAAATTAATAAATTTGAAAAATATAACTGTCAATGTAACTACAAATTATATTTGAATGCAAATTGTGAAAAATACATAGACAACAATTTTTTTTCCTCACTGATTTTGCATCTCTTTTTAATGATTTTTTCTTTCAATAACAACTAAATCTTATAGGATTAACCTTTTTATATTCATTTTCGATTCAATGTGTTTTTTGAAATTGATTTGGAAATTAAAAATTATTTAGTAATAAAATATTATTATAATTAGATGATTTTTTAAAAAATTCATGTAATCAATATATGAGTTTTAAAAAAATAGAAAGACAAAGTTTAAAAATTTGAATATCACGCCTACAATTTAATATTTAATCATTTCATGTGAAAAATTAGATTTAAAAACTTACTAATAAGAATATAATATTATTTCAATTAAACAGAATAAAAAATAGTAGACCAAACATGTAAAACAGATAAAGTTTTTGTTTTTTTTAATCAAACTAAAATAAACAAAAAAAAGTAATATTATCTTTATTAAAATTTCAACAAAATATATTTTAAAAAACAATAAGTGTAGCTGATTATAACTATAAACATAATATTAAATTTTGTATTAATAAAAATGATACTGTAATATGCACAAATAAATAAGTTAATTGATTTGAATAATTATTTTTTTAAATATACATTACAGAGTGAATAATAAATTTTATTAGTTTTTTTTTTAATTTTAAAATTCGCGCAATGCGCGAGTACGTATACTAGTTTGCTTTATAAATAAGAAAATATAAATGAAATAAGAAATAATAATATAATAATAAAGAAGGAGAATAATATTCCTTTTTGATTTAAAATTTGGTGCAGTGGATTGAAGTTGATTTATTCTAAAATAGTGCTGACACTAAATTTAATGTAAAATTTGGTATTTGAGTTGGAGATGGCCTAATGAACGGTTAGCACCAAGAAAATTAAGAATACAAAATTAAGTATAAAATGGACAAAGGCCAAGTAATTTTCTCTTTTTTCCCCTTCCTTTTTAATAAAAAAACTATAAAGAATAGTACAAAATCTAAATTGACCATTAGAAGTAAAGTTTAAAATTTAAATTACAAGACAAGCTCACTAATAATATTAAATTCAAAATATTTTTAATTCATACTCATCTTTTCATAAAACCTTCCATAGATGTGTTGATTTTTTTTTTCATAACTACAAAAAAATTACTTTTTTTTTGCTACAAAAAAAATACAGATATGACCACAAAAGAAAATAATTTTAATTTATTTATTCCTTTTCTCTCTTTTATTTCATTCTCACCCTTTTTTTTTTCATCTTTTTCAAAAGGGAAAAAGCTCAAATATGCCATCGAACTTTCAGAAAAGGCTCATTTATGCCATCCGTTAAAAGTTTGGCTCATCTATGCCATTACCGTTTAAGAAAAGGCTCATTCATGCCATTATTTTTTAACAATGGTTTTGCAAAACCATTTTTTACACGTGGTCAATTATAATTCGGCCACGTCATTATTATTTTTATAAAAAAAAATTCAAAATTTTGAATAAAAATTGAATTATAATTCGGTCACGTCATTATTATTTTTTTAATTCAATTTTTGTTCAGAATTTCAATTTTTTAATAAAAAAATTAATGATGTGGCCGAATTATAATTGGCCACGTGTAAAAAATGGTTTTGCAAAAATTGAATTAAATAAAAAATAATGACGTGGCTGAATTATAATTCAATTTTTGTTCAGAATTTCGATTTTTTTTATTACAAAAATTAATGACGTGGCCGAATTATAATTGGCCACGTGTAAAAAATGATTTTGCAAAATCACTGTTAAAAAATAATGGCATGAATGAGCCTTTTCTTAAACGGTAATGGCATAGATGAGCCAAACTTTTAACGAATGGCATAAATGAGCCTTTTCTGAAAGTTCAATATTTGAGCCTCCCTTTTCAAAATAAAAAATTAAATAAAAACAAGAAACTCAAATATAATGATAAGCAAATATATCCATAAATAAGATATTTTTAGACTGAAATTAACTATTGAAATAAAAAAGTAAAAAAAAATATCACGTGTGAGAAATATCAAATGTACCACTGAACTTTATGAGATAGATCATATATCCCTATATGAATTTTGTTATAATAAAAACTTAGACAATGTGTTATATGTGACAAATAAATTTTTAAAAATCAATATTTACTTCCATCAAGCAAAAAGGCTATCTGAAATATTTGTAATAAAGTAGGAATATGTGAACTACTTAACGAAAGTATATCAAATTTAGGTCACAAAGTTATAATAACAATAAAAAAATGATGATGATGATGATGACAACGACGATGGTGATGATGGTAGTAATAGTAATCCAACATAATTTGCATTATATTTTTTTTATAAAGATCAAACAATGTGTTAGACCTGATCAACATATATATTATAAAAAATACTTTAAAAGTTTATATATTTAAATATTATTTAAAAATATTTAAATAACGACAGTTAAACTCAAAATACTTTAGACATGGTAGAAATAAATACATTATAAAATTATAAGAATCACATAGTTCATATGTATTGACCTTAGTTAATAGCAACATAAGAGAATCATGTACCAATATTATAGTTTCGCGTTCATGTGTTATGCCTATTTTATTACTTGTGAATGATTACTTATATTTGTTAAGTATATAACCTCTATTTAAATAATTTTATTAATTATTATATTTAAATAATTTAAATCACATATTTAAATAATTTTAAATGTGACAAAAATTATTTAAATCACATATTTAAATAATTTTAAATGTAACTAAAAGATATGTCAATAATGACAGTCAAAACTCAAAATACTTCTAAAAGGCCAAACACATATACAACCCCTCAAACTTGCCCTCATTTTTTATTTTGACACTCCAACTTAGCCTTGTTCCATTTTAACCATTCAACTCCATTTTTTTTGTACCATTTAAACACTTATACTAATTTTTATGATTTGTTTTTATTTATGTTCTTCAATTGCAATTTCTTATTTTAAAAAAATATACATGTGCATGTTAATTAAAAAAATTAAACATTCGCGAATGAACATAAAAATTTTCAAACAATAATATTATTTTTTGATATTTCTCTGTATTTTTGCATGAAAATAAATTGACGAAAGTTCTTTGATTTTCTTTCTTAAACATTCAATCAAATAAAATAACACTACTTATTTATTTTTTCTTATCATCTAGGCTATCTAAATTTAATGCAAATACTCACTTTTAATTTTTAATATAAATCAATACGAATAAAAAACCCCATCTTCAAAAAGACTCGACTGACTT
>NW_026035794.1:0-597 GCF_019186545.1 Solanum stenotomum
TGAGTCCATGATTGTGTGGTGGGTGACTAATAGGCATCAGGTTGACGAATCAAGAAGGACGGGAGGGTGTTCATTCAAACTAAATCGACAATAAATGTTGACTTTGTGGTTTAGGGAGAGATTCCATGTTAAAATTTTAGTCACTACATTGCTCGTTGTTGAGCCCTGGGCAAGAAAAAAAGCTCATTGGGAGTGTTGCCCCCAAAAATGGGCTTTGAATATGCTAATCGTGATTTATCAAANAATATGAATATTGAAAATGAGACAGAAAAAATTTCCATAGAAACTTTTTATAAATTATATGTGTTGAATAATTTATTTAAAATTAATATTTATAACAACAAATTTATAAGTCATATCTCTTTTAGTCAGTCCAACATAATTCAAATGTATCTTGTTTGTTGTTTTCTATTTATAGACTAACCATCATCTTAAATTGAGGCTTTTATAAAAAAAAAACAGTTAGAAGAAGCATGTTTTTGGCATGACTTTATATACACTAGCATTACTCTTAGTCATCATCTAATAGTATTCCCTTGACCCAAAGGGGGATATACTTAGAATTGAAACCTCCCAATCTTAAAATATAAATCATGA
>NW_026035795.1:0-19655 GCF_019186545.1 Solanum stenotomum
AGTGGACAAGTAATTAGGGACAGAGGGAATATGTATTAGTCTGTAGAAGGAATTCAAATAATTGTCTAAAATAAAGTGATTTTTGTTACTCTCTTCGTTCTTTTTTAGTTGTCACGTGTACTAAAGGTATTTGTAGTTGTCAATTTAAACAATTAAAATAGAACTAATTATCTTTTTCCAACTTTGCCTTTAATATTAATTATCTAGAACATATATATCCATAAAGATTAAAGAATTAATAAGAAACATTTCGTCAAACAACACTTCTTATTAATTTTTTCTTAAGGGTTGTGTGATTGTGTCAAACCTTATCATAACAATTAAAAAGGGACGGAGGAAATATCATTTATTTTATGAACATTATATATAAAAAAGTATTTTCTTAGGTTAAATTGAAAACTGAATTGTAAGAATCAAAATTGATAATAAATATCTTATCAATTGATTATCAATCTAGTATATTCACAAACCAAAAATCAAACTAATAATACATAACTCTAAACTTGACGTAAATTATTAGTTTCATGTCTAAACTATTTATAGTGTTAAAAACACTTTTATTACTTGACTAACTAGACTTAAATACATTCATTTCTGCAACTTGAGTGAATTACACCCCTAAATTCCCGTCAAGTTTAGAGGTGTTTTCAACACTTCTCTCATCTCTTTTTATTAGGAGTCTCATGCTCTTACAAAGTTTAAAAGCATTTGTTATGTCAAGGATATATTTAAGTTTAATTAGTTAAGTAAAAAGTACTCCCTCTATCCATTTTTATTTATCAAATTTTGACTTTTTACTTATCATTTTTTGACAAATCAAGAAAAATAATATTTTTTACCTATTATAATAGCCTCAATTTATTTAGAGGGTTAATGTATTTGAAAAAGGTAAAACCTCTTAAATGAAAAAATTATAAATGATAAACTTATTGTATCAGCTATTAAATGAACAAGTAAGTAAAGATAGAGGGAGTATCTTTATCAAGAACACAATTAATAATTTATGTCAAATTTAAATGTATACTTATTCTAGGAAAGAATGGTGGGTCTTTAATTGCTTTGGAAAGGTAAAAAAAATGTCTTACACCACACATTAGTAAAAAAATTCAATGAAACACCTTTTGGTGTGGAATTCAATGTAGGCGCCAAAGTAGGAGGAGCGGCAGGAACCTCACAACCTCCTTATTCATCCATTCATTCCTGTTGGGTTTTAAAGGTGTGAATAAGAAGGTTTTAAAGGTGTGAATAGGAAATGAAGGGTTGTGACTCTCCTGAAGAGTTGTGACTATGTCAAAGGGTTGTGAACTTTATGAAAGGTTGTGTTCTTTCTAAAGGATTGTGACTGTTTGAAAGGTTATGCCTTTTCCAAAGTGTTGTGACTTTTCTGAAAGGTTGTCTTCTTTCCAAAGGATTGTGACCTTTACCCTTTGTTGGCTATAAATAGAGAGGTTTTCTCTCATTTTTCTGTATTGAATTCTTCCCTTCTTTTGCATACATTTCTTACAAAACAAAATCAATCGATCGACCGTGTCTGTGTGTGTGATTCATTGTTGTCATTTTGAGTTCGTTGAAATTATCGAAGTTTGAGGTACCGCTACTTCTTTAATGGTTAATCCGTTTTATCTTGGGAGGAATTAATCTGCAACCTCGGGTACTTGAGGGGATTAAATTTCTTAAGGACACACAGTGGGTTCTGTGGACTCGGATAGTTCTTTGTGTTTTTCTTTTCATCTTTTATTATTTCTGATTTGCTAATCTGAATATAGGAGATAACAAGCTTAAGAAATTTATTGATGGTATTTTCTGTGGTAAGGAAATTACTTCTATTTTATGTGTTCTTTTTATTGGGGAAAGAACAAGATGAAAAAGAGAATTATTTTATCATATGATAAAGAGATTTGGGATGAATTAGTACTACTTTAGTATGTTCGAGTATATTTTTTGTAGTAAGTCCTTGGATGGGTAAAATTATTATTATTTTCTGCCCAAGTGCATTCAAGCATTGCACCCCTTCAGTTTTCTTTTCAATGAGAAAAGTTATTTTGTGCATAAAGGCTAAGATGTGCACTTTAATTATTTTTCCTATATTCTTGGTTTTATATAACTATAAGAAAAAGTAAATAAACAGATGTTGTCTCCTAACAATATTTGAACATGAGTTTAGTTTCTCGTTGAAAACTGGAATATGATAGAAACTGGAAAAGAAGGAAAAAATTAGCAAAAAAAGTGACTTGCATGGAATCATTGCTGACAAATAGAATGTGATTCAATGGGTGTAATAATCAGGTTTTATCTTTATTTCCCTTGATATATCTTTAGTAATATTAATATGTATTCTGTTTAGAGGAGAAAAAAAGAAAGAAAATTTTTTGTAGTTTTCTACTCCATGTGAAATTTGATTGTGTTTGACTTTTGGAAACTAAAATCTTCTGGATTTTTTTTAGTCCTTTGGTTTGAAGAATATAAGAACTTCACGAGCAAATCAGATTGTACATTGGTTTGAAGAATATAGAAAATTCACCAATTTGTTAAATACTCTGTTTGAATGAATATTCTGACTTGAAGAGTACAAAATCTTCGTCAGGAATATTAAGGCTAAATGATTTGAAAAAGATAAAATCTTCATCGTTAGCTAGAAACATTGTTGTATTTGAGGTTTTTGATTGAAAATCAGTTGGATAAAAAGATTGTCATGATTAGAAGTGGTAGATATGGAGAATATGAATCTTCTTTTGCAGAAATATATTTGGAAAATGGAATCATCCATCAAATTACTGCACATTCTCACCTCAATCTAATGAAATTGTTGACAGGAAAAAACCGAACTTTGAAGGAAATGTTGAATGTCCTATTTATAAGTTCAGGTTTACCACAAAAATTGTGGAGGGTGCTATCATTATAGCAAAAGAGAACAACAAAAAAAAAAATTGTATGTTCAGAAAGAAAGAAACAAAAAGTTTTGTTTGTTAGTAAAGGGAGTAACAAATAATAAAAAAAAAACGTTTGTTTGTTAAGAAAGGGAGCAGCAGAAAGTTGTGTTTGTTCAGTCTTTGTTGTATCCTGATAGAGAATTATTTGTCGTCCCTTAAAGTTTATACAAGAAATAACTCTGGAAAGATAGTGATCAAACAATTTCCAATATAGTCTATTTCATATGAGAAATGGAAATGAGGGAACTATTCCCAAACGGATCAAAATAGGACCTAAGACTTTGGATTGTATGTTCATTGGATATGCTACAAATAGTAAAGCATGTCGATTTATGGTTCATAAGTCTGAACTGTCGGATAGTCAAGTGAAGGGTCTAAACGACCTTGGAAAGAACCAAAGGAGAATGTACTTAATAAAGAGATTCAGAGGCGTAGTAAATGTCAATGGACAAATTACTTCCTACGAGTTTGATTTTGTAACATTTCTTCTTGAAAATGAGTCTCATATATTCTAAAAGTTATATCCTTTGTGGACTCATTCTCTTTGAGAAAAGGTTGTCAATAGTAAGATAGATTCAATTTTGAGCAACCATACTTGAGAGTTGGTTGATCTTCCTCGAGGAAATAAACTTTTGGATTCAAAGTGGATCTACAAAAGGAAAAGAAAGTTGATGAAACTATTGACAAATACAAAGACAGACTTGTTGTCATAGGCTTTAGACAATAAGAAAGCATTGTTTGACAGATAATAGCACTAACTAGGATTACATTAATTCAGATGTTAATTGCGCTAGTTGCGAAATATGGCCTTCAAATTCGTCAAAATGGATGTGAAAACATTTTTATTTTAAATGAAAAATTGGAGGACGAAATTAACATAGAACAACTCAAGGGCTTTGTGGTTCTGGTAAAGAAAAGAAAGTCTGTAAACTTGTTAAGTCACTCTGTGGACTAAAAACAAGCGCCCAAATAATGACATGCGAAGTTTGACCAAACTATGTTGGCAAATGAATTCAAGATTAATGAATGTGATAAATGTTTTTACATTAAAGACACTCCAAATTACAAGGTTATTATTTGTTTTTATGTTGATGACATTGTGATCGTCAAAAGAGATATTTCTAACATAAATGCTACTAAGCATATGCTAGAAAGTAGCTTCGATATGAAAGACATTGAAGTTACTAATGTGATTGAAAATGTACTTGAGAAGTTCAAGCATTTGGATTTCAATATTGTCAAGACTCCAATAAATGTGAGATTTGTACTTCAAAAGAATGAAGGCAAAAGTGACTCAGAATTGGATTGTGCTAGAGTATTGAGAAGTATGATATATATCATGAAGTGTACGCGATCAGATATAGCATAAGCTATTAATAAACTAAGTCGGTTCATGAGTAATCTCAATCAAACTCATTGGATGACAATGAAAAGAGTTTTGCAGTATTTAAAACATACTTACAAAACTATTGCTTTGCATTATAACTAATATTCAACAGTATTGGAAGAATATAGTGATGCAAATTGAATCACTAGGTCAAATGAAGTAAAATCCACAAGTGTATATGTATTTACTCTTGGCGGAGGAGCAGTCTCTTGGAAATCTTCCAAACAGAGATGTATCGCTCGCTCTACTATGAAATCTGAGTTTATCACTCTAGATAAGGCCAGTAAAGAAGTTGAATGACTCCAAAATTTCTTGAAAGATTTTTTGCCCAAACCTTTTAACTCCAGTATGCATACACATTGAGAGTTAATTTGTAATAGGTAGGGCATGGAGCATGATGTATAACGAAAAGTCTTGTCATATATGACATAGACATAATATCGTTAGAGAACTACTCTCTAGTGGAATTATCATAATTGACTATGTAAAGTCAAATGATAATGTGTCGGATCCACTTATAAAAGGCCTAACTAGCTAAAGAAGGAGTTGATAGATTATCAAAGGGAATGGGACTATGGCCGAGAACAAGTCATTGTGGCGGTAACTCTACCTAGAAGACTGGAGATCCCAAGATCTAGGTTCAAGGAGATCAAACAAAGTCATTGATGACGGTTCAACATTGTCAAAATATTTTTTATGGTCCATTCTCATGATAAGACAATGTTCAGTAACAAGGATAAAGATATTAGGACTTTTTAATGATTTCTAAGTTTGATACAGGGTATATCAAATGGTGTATCTACGAGATAACACATTTAGAAATCACCTATGTAAGTGTGAAGTGTAAGCCACTTCAAGGATAATCCGGTAAGGCCAGTTCTCTACGTACTTATAAATCGAGACGTGTTCATGGCTGAAACGAACAAAACAATGAGAACCAAAAACAGTTCAAGGGTTGATTGTATGACTTATGTTATCTAGGTATACACCAAAGCTCGACGGTTCAAAGATATCAAATCTACCGATTGACCGAGTATAACCGATACATGTTCACTACGGAAAGTTCAAAGGGAAACCCACTTATCCAGAGGCAATCAATCCTTAATTACGAATCACACAGTTTTTCATGCATATGTTTTAACAATAGTCATTCCCTATTCATGTGGGGGATTGTTGGGTTTTAAAGGTGTGAATAGGAAGGTTTTAAAGGTGTGAATAGGAAATGAAGGGTTGTGACTCTCCTGAAGAGTTGTGACTATGCCGAAGGGTTGTGAACTTTATGAAAGGTTGTGTCCTTTCTAAAGGATTGTGACCGTTTGAAAGGTTATGCCTTTTCCAAAGTGTTATGACCTTTTTGAAAGGTTGTCTTCTTTCTGAAAGGTTGTCTTCTTTCCAAAGGATTGTAACCTTTACCCTTTGTTGGCTATAAATAGAGAGGTTTTCTCTCATTTTTCTGTATTGAATTCTTCCCTTCTTTTGCATACATTTCTTACAAAACAAAATCGATTGATTGATCGTGTCTGTGTGTGTAATTCGTTGCTGTCATTTTGAATTTGTTGAAATTATTGAAGTTTGAGGTACCGCTACTTCTTTAATGGTTAATTCGCTTTATCTTGGGAGGAATTAATCTGCAACATCGGGTACTTGAGGGGATTAAATTTCTTAAGGACACACAGTGGGTTCTGTGGACTAGAATAGTTTTTTGTGTTTTTCTTTTTATCTTTTATTATTTCTGATTTGTTAATTTGAATACAGGAGATTACAATTCCCACTAGTGATTCCATATTGGATCTAATCCAACTAGTGGACACCAGAGATACACCAGAGATATCAAGTGTTAACTTCAAAATTAGCACAAGCTATTGGGTAGAAAAAAATGCAGTTCTTCAGGGGACTCACAATTAGGAAGAAACAATCATCATCCGCAGCCTCTGCAGAAAGGCGGAAGAAAGAACAAAATTATTAATTACAGAACGGAAGTGCAGTGCTAGAGGAGTTCCTTGCTTTATGCGACAGAAATTGCAGAATTCCTATCCGGTACTTCACTGCCACTGAGATCGAGAATGCAATTAAGCACTCTGAAAACAAAATGGAATAGTACTCTGCAGTGGGTATAGTTACGGGCTCCTTGGACAACCGCCTTGTTTTAGTTAGGTTCAATAGATCATGTCAACTGAATATCTACCGAGATATAGCAATTACTGCTCAGATGAGTCATCTCAAGAATGTGTTGAGACTTGTAGGTTGTTGTCTAGAATTTGAAGAACCAGTTATGGTGTATGAATATGTTGAGTCTATAACTCTCAGTGATCTACTTTACAAAAAGGGTGATCATAAGACTAGAGAATCATTATCTTGGGGAAAGAGATTACGAATTGCCAATGAGGTCGCCTCAGCAATCGTTTTTCTCCATACATGATTTACTACGCCCATCATCCACAGAGATATAAAGCCTCACAAAGTGTTAATAGATCAGAACAGCGGTGTTGCCAAAATAGTGGACNCTTTACAATATATAGAGATAAAAGAGAATCATCTCAACAAACTATTCTAACAAACTCAGTAACTAACTCTAAGCAATATTAACTAACTATCAACAGTAATGAACAGTAATAACTAACTACGACTAATTACTAATTAGATTAAGGACTAAGATGTAATCAATCTCAACACTATTAACTGGAAATAAATCTCTTGATAGTATGCAATCCAATATTGAAGAGGGTAATGCTATGGATAGAGTGAATTCTACAATTTTTAAAGATCCAAATCTACCAACCATGGTTGAGCTTTACATTAAAGAGAGAGATGTAATAGATATAGCAGATCCTACCTTATTGGAACGGCACGGCATTGAGATTCGACAAGAATTGGAAGACTACTTGGATCTTGTTAAGAGATGCATATCATCAAAGGGTGAAGATAGACCATACATGATTCATGTTGCAAGGGAATTACGCCGAATTGAGAAATGCTTTCGTGCCCTCACTATTGGTCAAATTTAAATGTTTGTTTTAATACATGAGGTATCTGTACCGTAATAGTTTTTAGTGCCTGGAAAAAGTTTCTATTTGGATTGCATCTAACCATGTTAGTTATGCATTTGACATCTAATAACTTTTATTAGTTTCAAGAATATGCAACTGCTTATAATTAATTACCTTTTCCCTTGTTAACCAAACATCGGATTGTAACAGAGAAATTCTGTAATTTTAACATATTGATAGGCCTTGTATAGTAAAACTGGAGAATTTATCATGAGCTAGGCCAGGTTCACATAGTTTTTTGTTTTTGCTAAGATGCTCACGTAGTTATAGTTGTGAGTTTGCAATTACTACTCAGAAGCCACAACTCTAATCCCAGCGTTTATGCAGCTACTATATAGATGGTGATTACTACTAGGAAGGCACATAATCAAATACTTCCCTTGTCCCAATTTATGTGACTTATTTTCTTTTTTAGTATGTCCCAAAAAAATGACACATTTCTATATTAAGTAACAATTTAACTATAAAATGTCTATTTTACCCTTAATGAAATGATTTACAGTCACACAAATTTTTATCATTCCTTTTGGCCCATAAGTTTTAAAAGTCTTCCTTTCTTTCTTAAACTCCGTGCCGAGTCAAACTACCTCACATAAAATGGGACGGAGGAAGTAGCATCTTTTAGGCATCACAAAATTTAACACAAAAGCAGTGTGAATTTCTCTTGATTCCTAGGAGAAACTACTTTGTTATCACAAGTTTTAAAAGTCTTCCTTTCTTTCTTAAACTCCGTGCCGAGTCAAACTACCTCACATAAAATGGGACGGAGGAAGTAGCATCTTTTAGGCATCACAAAATTTAACACAAAAGCAGTGTGAATTTCTCTTGATTCCTAGGAGAAACTACTTTGCTATCACAAGCATTCAATCTCAAGTTAGTTCACAACAACAACGATTCACCATAGTAACTCATCATCAGCTGGAAAAGCAGAAGTACTTTTTATAAGAAGATGGGGAAAAAATAGAATTCAAGTTAAAGTGAAAGACTACGTCAAGGGTAATATATGGGCACATTATATAGCACAATCTTTAGCATCTATACAAACTACAAAGCACCCTTGACACCAAGAGAAGTACATCTTTTAAGTTAAAACTCATAAAGAGAATGATAATCTTGGGAAAAAATTAATTAGTACTTACATCTTTTGGTTTTAAAAAATCCATTCATTGAAGTTAAAACTAGTTGCAAGTCAAACAGACCTACCTAACTACACTTAATTGAGTCAACTCTTTGACATAAATCTGGAAGACCCTTGTACTTGACTGTGTTCGTAAGTTGGACCTGTATACTTATGACTTTACCAAATGGACTCTTAGACCATCTCCAACCCAACACCAAATTTTACACCAAATCCTAAATTTGATGTTTTGAGCTCCAACCCACACCAATTTTTACACCAAATTTGATGTGTGAATAGTGTTACCCCAAATTTATTCATCACACCAATTCACTTTTTGAATATTTTAATATTATTTCATTATACAATCTTTTAATTAAACATTATATAAATTGTATGTTTTAATTAAATCTCTTGTATATTTAATTATTTTTATGTAATATTTTTATAATATTAATTTTAGATATAAAATTTAGCTTTTTTATAAATTAATTTTTCTATATATGACTTTTTTATAAATTAAATTTATCTTAATTCTACTATAAATTATAATTGGATATAACTACAATTAACCTTCACAAAAATTTAAAATGCAAACATATAAATTTTTAAACAAATAATACAATGTACTTTAAAATAACCAAAAATAATAAACATTCAACGAAGTAGTAATTGACATTCACCGTGAATTATATATGGTGAATGTTTTAGAAAGAATTTGTTTTATGAAATAAGAAATAATAATATAATAATGAAGAGAAAACAAAATATTCCTTTTTAGTGTAAAATTTGGTGCAATGAGTTGGAGTTGATTACACCAAAAATAGTGCTGACACCAAATTTGGTGTAAAATTTGGTATTTGGGTTGGAGATGCCCTTATATTCATTCAAACACAATATTTTAAACTCATTTCTCATATGATATATGTACGTGTGATACACTCATTTTACAAATGAAATACCACGTCATTTTTTAATGACACATCATTATTGTTATTATTATTCCAATGACACATCAAAGATTAAATTTTAAAAATAAATAATATTAAAAAATAAAAACTGCAATTTTATCTCTCTTTCCCCCTTTTCTACTTTATCTTCTTAATTGCCACCGACCCCTACGCCTCACCCCAAAAATTAAAAAATCATCATTTTCATCTTTCTTCCCAGTTCATACTCAAAAGTTTTCTCAATCATAAAATATGATAGATTGTAATTAGCTCTTGCACATGCTTTAGGTTCTATTTATTTTGATTTGATAAAAGAAATCAAGAAAACTTCAAGTTGGAAAAAATATATTTATGAGTAAATTCAAGCAATAGATCTTAAAATTATGAAAATGGTGAATGATATGTTTTTTTGCAAAAGCTATTTTTAGTTTATATTTGATGATTATGGTGATGGTGTACGTCAAATAATAAGAAGAATAGAAAAGGGGTAGGGGCGGGGGTGGAGGGCCTGGGGCGGAAGAAGAAGAGAATTGGGGTGGGGATGTAGAAGAAGAGAAGGGGTGAGGGTGGGTTGAAGAGAAAGGTTTTGAGATTTCTTTTTTATTTTTTTTAAAATTTATTATTATTATTATTTTGATAATTTTTAAATAAATATTATTCACTTGCTTTAAAATGCATGTGATCACACATTTGTCCAATTCAATCATTTTAATGTCACATAAGTTTGATCAATGATTCGAGGGGTTTAAAAAATAAAATTTCATCGAGTTTAAGGGTTTATTTGGCAAAATAATAAGTAGAAGGGTTTAACTGACAAACAAAGCTAAGTACAAAGACTTCTCAGGTCATTCCGCCTTTAAAAAATAATTAAAATAAGCCAATTCAATGAATAGTGAAAAGATGAGGTAGAGTTTTGGCACAGAAAGAATGGTAAGTCTTAATTGGAAAGTGGCCTACGTCATTCCATTTGTCAATCAAAGAAATGTCTTACACCACATATATATTTTCTTCTTTTATTTTTACTTTTTACTTATTTTTGAAATAAATTTTTGTTTTTATTTATCATTTTTGGCATATCAAGAAAAGATAATTATAATTTTTCATAGTTTATCCTCAACATTAAATACTCTTTCTCTAAATCATTTTGTCAAACTTAATACTCTACATTATTTAATATGATAGTTATATAAATAATTAGTTTTAAATTAATATGTCAAGTCAAACTGCACAAATAAAAGTGAACAAAGAAATAGTAAAAGAATTCAATGAAACACCAGTTGCTTGTTACTCCCTCCGTCCCTTTTTAGTTGTCCACTTTAGAAATGACACACAGATTAAGGCAACAATGATTAGCACAGTGAAGTTGCAATTTTACCCTTATGACAACTTTTCACTTCAAAATTACAACTACTTATTTGAATTCAAGTGAAATAAATTGGAGGGAAACAACATACACTTTTACAATTTTCAAGAAGTGTAAATAAGGGTATAATAGGAAAAAATTTGTTGTCCTTTCTTGATTTGTCAAAATGGACAACTAAATAGGGACAACTAAAAAAGGAAATATGGACAAGTAAATAGGGACGGAGGGAGTAAGTAAGTATTTTTTTTGTGGAATTCAATGCACGCGCCTAAAGTACGAATGAGCAGAAGGAGCCAGGAACCTCACAACTTCCTACCTCTTCATTCTCACTAGTGGACACAGTGGACATTACTAGAGATATCAAGTGTGTTACAGAGAATAGAAACTTCAAAATTAGTGCAAGCTATTGGGTAGAAAAAAAAAATGCAGTTCTTCAGGAGACTCACAATTAGGAAGAAACAATCATCATCCGAAGAATGGCGGAAGAAGGAGCATGATTATTATTTACAGAATGGAAGTGCAGTGCTAGAGGAGCTTCTTGCTTTATGCAACGGAAATTGCCGAATTCCCATCCGTTACTTCACTGCCACTGAGATCCACAATGCAATTAGGCACTCTAAAAACAAATTGGAGATTTTCGATGGACGTATGGTTGCAGGATCGATGGACAAACGCCTCGTTTTCGTTAGGTTTTTCCCTCATTATTTTAGGAATTTCTTCAATATTTTTCGAGATATAGCAATTACTGCTCAGATGAGCCATCTCAAGAATGTGCTGAGACTTGTCGGTTGCTGTGTGGAATTGGAAAAACCAGTTATGGTGTATGAATATGTTGAGGCTATAAGTCTTCACACTTTACTTTTCGAAAAGGGCAATCATGATGATCAAACCAGAAAATCATTATTATCATGGGGAAATAGATTACGGATTGCCAATGATGTTGCTTCTGCAATCGTCTTTCTCCATACAGAATTTACAACGCCTATCATCTACAAAGATCTGAAGCCATCGAATGTGATTATAGATCAGAATAGTGGTGTTGCCAAACTACTAAACTTCTCATTATCCGTATCATTGCCTCCAGGAGAATTGCAAGTAGTAAAAGATGTTACTTGCGGAACATATGGATATTTAGCTCCAGAATATGCGGTCTCAGGTATTGTTACTCAAAATACAGACGTCTATAGCTTCGGAGTTGTTCTACTTCAGCTATTAACTGGGAAGAATATGGGCACTCTAAATATAAAGGATCGCAACTATATAATGTATGATGTAGATTCAGATCTTGAGACGATAGAAATTGAAAAGATACATGTAATGGACATAGCAGATACAACCATTTTGGAAGAGCATGGGATTGAGATTCAACAACAACTGGAAGATTGCTGGGATCTTGTTAAGAAATGCACAAAGTCAAAAGGAGAAGAGAGACCATACATGATTGAAGTTGCAAAGGAATTACGCCGAATTCACAACTGTTTTCGTGCCCTCACTCTTGGCCAGAATTAGTTACATAAGTAATCATTAAGCTCAACTCTATTTGTATAACCAGTATCTGTGCAAGGTAATCTAAAAAAGAGGTAATAATACCGATTCAAAGTTGTTTAGGGATAGACGCAAAGTTAGAGTTGTTAAAGCCTCTAAGTTTTGAAGAATGTCAAAGTGCATAGAACAGGATTTGTCAAAGTGCATACAAAGTGTATTATCTAATACGAATAGAAGAAGGAGTTCATGATTAATAAAGTTTTCTTATTCAATTAAGGAAAACTATTTCTCATTCAATTAAGGACAACTATGCGACAGTTTCCCTTTCAAAGCTGAGTACAAGGAGGAGTCCTAGTCAAGTTCGTTTTAAACAAGGCTTTTTAGCGGCGAAGACAAGTTCGAGTTGAACAAGGACTTTGAGGAGGCGTGATCTAGAAATAGGGCAATAGTTTCTTTGAAGAAACTTGCGCACTTACATAGAGAGAAGATCAAAACACGATCAAGAGTTTGAGAGAGTTTTGAGATATACTTGGGGAGTGTTGCGAGTTTGTGAGGAAAAAATTGTAAGATTGTAGTTAAGAGTTTTGATTACAATCAAGTGTGTGTGTAGGATTCGTCTAACAAGTTTGAGAAACTTGACGGACGGCAGAAGACTTAAACCTGGGGTTTTTTGTCTTGGGTAGTTAGGAATTAGAGTTTATAATTTCTTAGCTAGGAATTAGAGTTTATGATTCCTTAGATTGCCTGGGTGTGTAATCTTTGTATTGTTTGGAGTTGAGATAAATAATACAAAATTGTGAACTAATTATTATTTTACAAAATTATTTACTAGAACTCACAAACAGTAAAGAACAAGTAGTTAGTACGTGTTCCTTTACAGAATAAAGGGGGTCATAATTCCAACAAGAGTGTTCTTGAAAATTATGTATGTATCTTCTTTTATTAATATCAAGGAAAAATTACTTAATTTCACGGTCATGTTATTGTGGATTGTAAAAGAGATCTGCACATAATGAATCTGTCAACTTAGCATTTTTACTCCCTCTGTTCCATTTTTAACTTGGCAAATCAAGAGATATTTATTATTTTCTTTCCAAATTACTATATCATTAAGCAACTATTCTAAAGCATAATTTATAAGAATAATTTAATAAAACAAACCCTCTAATAAGTGCCAAATCAATAATGACCAAGTAAAAATAATTCTAAATGTTTATTCATTGAAAGACAGTATTGGCAAGAACAAAATGCATCAATTGATGTGGAGGCTAACTCACAGGAAAATAACTTGTTTCCTCTGACTCTACAGAAATGCAGGCAATGAGCACGACTATTATTTAACAGAAAAAGAGTTAAAAAATATTTCGAACTTGTTGAAAAAATGGCTCATAAATGTCCTTTATTATACCCCTAAAAATAATATGGAAAAAATCATTACATCTAAATTTCTTTAAAATCTCGCTGCTCTAGCAGCTATTTTTTAAGAAATAATAGAAGAGGCGAAATGATAAGTAGAAGAGAATTTTCTTCTAAAATGAGCTTTACACCTTTTGAATTTATGAGGTCAATTTAGTGAATCACGTTTCTTGTTTTTTTATTTTCTTGGTTGAACCCTTTTGTCACATATTTCTATTATATAGAAGAGTAAAGTGGTAGGACGATTAAGGGTAAAAATATAATTTCATTCTAACAAAAATCTATTAAGAAAGATAGTAAATAATTCTAGAAATATCTTTCTATTTATGATGTGAATAATGATCAAGGGTAAAAAGATAATTTCATGCTAATAAAAATCTATCAAGAATGATAACAAGAAAATTAAATATTTCTAGAAACATCTTTAGTTATTATTATTACTATTAACTTAGTATTTTGTTATTACTTCACTTTCTTTTCTTTTGTGAGTTATTATTGTGATATCTATTCATTACTCTAATTTTATTTACTTTGATTTAGTTCTTAATATTTTTTTTATATTCATTATACTTGTCAAAAATGCCTACTTTAAATATAAAAATTTATTATGGATTAATTATTTTCACCTTTATTTTGGCTCTAATTAATATACTTGAAAATAAATAAGTGTGATAAAATTAATAATATATATTAGATTGAAATTAAAGAAAAGGATACTAAAAGTAACTTTACAAATAAAAATGAATAGGATGATATATTTGCAATTAAGACGACCAAGAATAAAAATGTAATTTCATTCTAACAAAAATATATTAAGATAGATAGCAAGAAAAACAAATAATTCTAGAAATATCTTTCTATATATGAAGTGAATGATGATCAAAGGTAAAAGTGTAACTTCACGCTAACAAAAATCTACCAAAAATGATAACAAGAAAACTAAATAGTTCTAGAAACATCTTTAGTTATTGTTATTACTATTAACTCATTTTGTTATTACTTCACTTTTTTATGAGTTATTGTGTATCTATTCATTACTCTATTTAACTATTACTTTAATTTAATTCTTAATATTTTTCTATTCATTATACTTACTAAAAATGTCTACTTTAATATAAAAATTCATTATTTAAAAATATAATTAATTATTGTCACTTTTCTTTTGGCTCTAATTAATATACCTGAAAAGAAATAAGTGTGATCATAAATTAATAATATATATTAAATTAAAATTAAAAATTAAATAAAATTACTTTCAATATTTAAAAAATATATTTTAAAAGTAGGTCATTATTGTTATTTGTTAAACACCTATAAAATAAATTTTAAGTGTATTCAAAATTGATCTATAGATGGATCAATAGACTCTATCTTCATATAGGTTATGAAAATTGTTAATGTATTGAGACTCATAATTTTAATCTATTCTCTTGAATAATTTTCAAATAAAATAGAAAAAGAATATCATTAAATTAATTATTTAATTCGAATATATTGTTCGACACGATGTTAAAATAATCACCGGAGCATGTGATATTTTACTATTATTTCTTATCATGTTTATTTGAAAATGTCATAATAATTTTTCTTTTTGAAAACTAATTAAATTTCTATTATAAATATATATAATATTGTAATATTGAGCCCGTAAACGGGTCTTAAGGACAAATTCCTTAACTACACTCCTTTACTTACCTTAATATCCATTTATCCCTACTTATTTCAAAATTTTCAAAAATCCCTTATTTACCTATGTATCCCGTGCACAATGCTATGTATCCCGATATGTGGAATGTATCAAACCTATGTATCCCATGCACAACATTATGTATCCCGCTATGTGGAATGTATCAAACTTAATGTATCCCGTGCACAACGTTATGTATCCCTCTATGTGGAATGTATCACGTGCACATCGCTATGTATCCCGCAAACATCATTTTAAAGGAATTTTTGTAAATAGAAAATTAGAAGGGATAAGATGTTATTTAATACTTATAATATGTGATTCCTATAATTTATACATTGAACCCGTATCACGGGCCTTAAATTATCTAGTGTCCAAAGAAAGGACTAAGTTATATATACGAGCTGCAAAGAATTTTTATATTATTACATAATTTAATTTGTTTTAGAAGTCAAAAGATAATTACTACCTCCATCCAATAATACTTGTCAACTATATTAAAAATAGATGTCCAACAATACTTGTCTATTTTATGAAATTCATGGATAGTTTTACACTTAGTTTCTGATATATCCTTATCATTAATTAGTCATTTTCTTATTACATTTTTCAAGACATTGTATTTATTATATTCAAAAGGTGATATAGTAAAATTACCCTTCTATTTATAGTTTCTCAAGGGGTGTACCAAATCAATAGTGGACAACTATTGTTGGACAGATGGAGTAGTTATCTTGTATTATGGGTGCTGATGAATATTATAAATAAACCTATCTAAATTATCTTTTAAGTGATTTTGATAATATAATTTTTTTTACACAAAGTTCATAAAACTTAAATTTCAAATTAAAAAAAAAGCATATTATATGGTCAAAATTTGAATAGGTCGACTTGTCCACTTGGCTCAACGAAGTAGAAAATTGAAAGTTTTTTTTGGTTAATTGAGTGGAAGAGAAATTTATGGAGAAAAAAACGTGGAAGAAAATCACTGCGTTTAAATTTCTTTAAAACTCACTGCTAGAGTTTTAAAAAAAAAAATTAAAATTAAATCTCGCGCAGCGATTTTGTGTTAAAAAAATAATTAAGAATCCGCTGACCAAGCAACGATTTTTTTATTAAATAAATAAATATTTCTTGGTGATTGTGCAGTGAGATTATTTTTATTTTTACGCCATTAATGGTTGTTAAAATCGCAAAGGATCTTGCTTCCTGGGAGCGAATTGTTCCTTTTGATTAAAAAAAATGAGTGACACTTTATATGTTTGGAGGTAAAAAGTGACCCTTTTGGGGCCGCATTCTTACAAAAATAACTAGCTGTCTAAACTAATACTCCCTTCGATTTAAAATAACTGAATTTAAAAAATGCGACACATTTTTTTTAAAAAAAGTTAGTTAATGGCATTAATTAACATATAATTTATTAATATATCCGTTTGCATTTTTTTCAAACTTTTCTTACAACTAGAGAGGTTGAGAAAGCCCATTAAAAAGAGAGATAATTGAACAACTAACAGCCATACCTAATTACTCCCTCTATACTTCCTCCGTCCCATTTTATATGTCATTCATTTTTATAAATAGTTGATCTATAATATTTATCATTTCATAAAATCAATGCATAAATTAGCATATTATTCCTTTTTTACCCTTGTGAGTTATTAGCATTGAAAACATTCATTTGACCAACTTAGAAAAACTAAGTAAATGATTCATGTTCATTGGTTAAATTAATTAATCAAAATAAATTAATTTATATTCATTGTTGAAAACTCGAGTTCCAAAAAAATTAAATAAGGATAGAAGGGTAAAGTTACATAATTTATTAATGCAAGTGCAAAGTAAAAATATAGCATATAAAATGGAACGGAGGGAGTATCTTTTTATCTGTTCATTTCTGACTTTTTAGTTGTTATTTTTGACAAAATCAAGAAAATATAATACTTTACTTGTTATACCTTAAATTTATTTAGATAGTTAATATTTTTGGAAAAGGTAAAACCTCCTTAATGAGTAAATTGATTTTGAAATTCTATCAATTAATAGAGGTAAAATGAAAGTATGTCAATTATTATTTTCCTAATAAGTGTGTTAAGTAAAAAATAGACAAGTAAATAGAGACAAATGAGCGGAAAAAAAAAATAGTTACAAGAGTCCGTATACAACTGAGTCAACTATTTAATCTAGAACATAATAGTTGATTGATAGCACGACATTAGGTTAGGTAGAACTTGATAAACAATGGCAATGAAAGTGCTTGGAAATTCAGAAAAGAGTCCAATCAATCAATCAATTGCCGTGCCTTATTAGATTTATAATCCGAATGCATATTAACTAGATTTATAATCTTCACATGGCATATGGTGAAAGACAAACAACTTAAGAGAGGTAACGCCAGGAACTAGCACTACATATTGAACCACAACAATTTAAAATCTTAGATTGACTTGTGTGATCACCCCTTCCAAACCATCTCAAGAAACTTGTAACCCTTTTAATTAGATAAGAGGACTTGAAATCTTGAATGGACATAAAACACCTATGGTATCTTAGAGAACAGCTATACAGTGGCATCAGTGGAAAGTGCATTGTGATAAGTTACCAAAATATCAACTATCAATTAAATAGTATTTGAGTACAATTTAATAACCTAAACTAACTTAAGTTAGTAAATTTCAGCATTTGGAACCCAAGAAAGACAAGCCATGAAGAATGATGAAAAAATGGGAAGTTGGAGCAAAAGATTAAGAAAAGAGAAGACACAAAAATCATGCCCACGTTTTGTGCAGCCAGTAGAAGAACTTGAATTTGGATAAGTCTGAGAATGAGAAGATATGATTCAGTGCACGAAAATAAATGGCTAGACGAAATTGCCCCACAAATTGAGAAGTCTGGAGTTGGCAGAAAAACATAAGAGACGAAATGGAACGTTGCCACAATTTAGCTCCAGGAAGATCACCTGAAGCTTGAAGAAACAAAACCTAAAGAAAAGCAAGAGAAACGTGGAGACAAAAATATTTCGACTCCACGAAAGTGTGAGCAAAGGGGCATTTTTGTCCCAATGTATCTATAAATAGGAATTAGCTAATCATCTTGGGAAGTTTTCAATCTTCTAAAAGTATTGAGGAGCATTCATAGCTAATATTTGAAGGATAAGGAGGCTATTCACTTTAGAGTTTGTGTTAACCAACTAAAGTACTTAATCGCCTGAGTTAAATTAAAATTGTTTGCAACAAACTCACACACCTAACTACAGTTAACTGAGTCAACTCCTTAAGATAAACCAAAATATTTAATCTAGAACAGAGTAATTAATTGATAGGGTGACGACATTAGGTAGAACTTGACAAACAATGGCGATGAAAGTGCTTGGAAATTCAGAAGAGTCCAATCAATCGCCATCATTTTGTGTGGAATTCAATGCACAAACTAAGACCAGCAGGAAGTTTCTTCCAACTTGTTCATAGATTACACTAGTGATGATGGTATGCCTTATTAGATTTAATCCCAATGCACATAAACTAGTGGACACCAAAGAATAGAGACTTCAAAATCAGCACAAGGTATTGCAAGAAAAAATGCACTTCTTCAGGGTACTAACAAGGAAAAAACCTTTTTCCTTTGCCGCAGCAGAAAGGCGGAAGAAAGAGGAGGATTGTTATTTAAAGAATGGAGGTGCAGTGCTAGAGGAGCTTCTTGCTTTATGCGATGGAAATTGCAGAATTCCCATCCGTTATTTCACTGCCACTGAGATCGAGAGGGCAATAAAACACTCTAAAAGGAAAATGGAGCTCTCCCATGTGTCTATGGTTACAGGCTCACTGGACAACCGCCCCGTTTTAGTTAGGTTCAGTAGATGTCAATTCACCAATATCCACCGAGATATAGCAATTACTGCACAGATGAGTCATCTCAAGAATGTGCTGAGACTTGTTGGTTGCTGTCTAGAATTTGAACAACCAGTTATGGTGTATGAATATGTTGAGGCTATAACTCTCAGCGATCTACTTTTCAGAGAGTGTGATCATAAGACTAAAAGATCATTATCTTGGGGAAAGAGATTACGAATTGCCAATGAGGTCGCTTCTACAGTTGTTTTTCTCCATACAGAATTTACTACACCCATCATCCACAGAGATATAAAGCCTCACAAAGTGATGATAGATCAGAACAGCGGCGTTGCCAAAATAATAGACTTTTCATTGTCTATATCATTACCTCCAGGGGAATTGGAGGTACAAGATGCTGTACTGTGCGGAACATTTTGGTATTTAGA
>NW_026035796.1:0-1261 GCF_019186545.1 Solanum stenotomum
GGTATCCAGTCATGAAGTTTTCTGGAAAAAGATCAGTAAGAGCAATACAGGTCAGATATCACAATTTGGAAATGACTAGTACCATTTTTTAGCTGCCCGCTAAAAGTATCTTATAGGTGATAGACAACCAAAACTTTTAGAGTGCTGAGATTAGCTCTGGCAGTTTTATTGCTAGAGAGTTTATTACATTGCCAGGAACCTGAAGCATCAATTTCACAAGGTGCGGGACTCTTTATGCTACAAAAAGGTGATCATTCTATTCTATTTTGACTAACATAAAGGGAAAACAACTTCATTTAAGATAATTAAAGCCAAAATTGTTGTTGTCTCTAACACAACTATATTTTGCTGGTTATCTTTCTGAAGTAAAGTGTCCTGAAAAATCAAATCACGGAAACTCCTTCCAGTTGAACAGAAGCTACCAAAATTGCTGAATGAATAATATAACAAATTATAGTATTAGAGTCCCATTGGTTGAGGATATGGTTCTTGACTCCTTATATGGGGTCTTAAGGATTCCTAACCTCACAAGTTATCTTTTCGAGTTCACTTGGACCTAATGACCATTTTTTAACATGGTATAAAGCCAGGTCCATATATATTTTTGGTTTGTCCAATATTACACCCCCATGTATATTGTTCACGCTCCAACGTTCAATACTTGACGTGGGAGGGTGGAAGTAGAGTGTGTATGTGAGATTCCCACATTTGTTGAGAATATATGTTGTTGTCTCCTTATATGGTCTTGGCAATCCTCACCTCCTGCTAACTTTTGGAGTTAAATTAGAACTAAGGTCTATTTTGAACATACATGCAATGTCTTAATCAAATGCCTAATGGTATGATCAAAGACGGTGATTGTAAGCCATGTCCTCAATCACGATCTCGAATATTTTGGCAAAATTGCGCAAGTCAAATTTAAGTGGAGAGGGGTAGAGGGGCGGGCCCATTATCCACCGAGTTTAGAAGGCTGTGATTGGTCCAAAGGGCGGGTCACAGACGGATTTCTCGGTTATCAAAAAAAAAAAAAAAAAAATTCCTTCAAGTCATTTTATGAGACCACTAAACCTAATTCTTTAATGCAAAAGGTGCAACTTTTCCATGCAAGTTATGTTGTTCCCTCAGAGTTTATAATGCACTTCTCCGTTTGTTTCATGTTGCAGTAGAAACAAACTTCCTTACCATGTGCTTGAAAATTCAGTTCAACTCAACGAAAATTAGAAAATACAAAAGCATTGTTGCACTTAGAAAGCCTTACGTC
>NW_026035797.1:0-297 GCF_019186545.1 Solanum stenotomum
TTCCTTCCAGGAGGTCGATATTTTGGTTAATAAATTATATTTATACTATTCAATATATAAACTCCTTAACATAGGATTTAATTTATTCTACAGTGTGTCACTGTTTGCTTTTGAGTAAGATGCAATCTGTCAACTCATTTGCATCGGTCATTTGGTTTGTCACCTTGTTTCTAAGTGATCTTCAATGATATTTATGTGTCAAATCTTAACGGTTAAACCAATAATGAAAGCGACTGCGATCAATAACCAATAAAATAATAATCGATAAGTCAATATCCTAATGACTATAATAATTTT
>NW_026035798.1:0-746 GCF_019186545.1 Solanum stenotomum
AAGATTTCAAATACAACAAACTAAGCAACCGGGCTTTTGTCTTCAGGACCAAAGCTTCTCTGTATGGTTAAGCGTAACGTTGATAACCGAAGGAAGACCTTTTGAAATTAGTTGGCCTTCAGGATAATAGATTGGCTTGCTGAAATTAAACAAATATGCAAATTATTATGTAGACAATAACAAACTAATCAGAAAACTCACATTACATTAGATATTGATACAAGATTTGAAGTTTATATATTCATATGCTGGGATTTTTCAGAAGCTCCTACATTAAAAATTTGTCAGCGCAGGTGGCATTCGATGGGAAGTTAGCTTAATTGTACTACTACCACTACCACAACAAAATCCAGTTGATTCATATTCAAACTTATTAGCCGAACCAAGTTACGAACCTTTCTTAATGGAATATAATCAAACAGTAATAGTATAATATCAGCCATATTTTATCTGCACATGTCAAACAACCTTAACAGACGAAAAAATGGAAGAAACAAGGAAAGCGGATATTTCCGTGATCTCAAGACAAATTGATGTTTGGGTAACAAGTCTCCGTCCGAAGACTAAGACCAAACATGAGGCTTTTTCCACAAAATTTAAAATGATGGATTCTTTTGTATGAAATATAAACCCAAACTGAAGAATTTGGATGATTCCAAATATAATCCCAAATCACACAAATACTATGAAGATGGTACTAACACATATCCAATCACAATCATCACAAAAATGACCCCTGAAGATAC
>NW_026035799.1:0-782 GCF_019186545.1 Solanum stenotomum
CAAAGGAGAAATTTGAACTTGGGGTTTCTTGCCCCAAATTTAACCAAAATTGGGCCTTTAGGCCCACCTGCCCTATTTCTAAGTTTCAATCTTTTAAGATTGATATTATTAGCACTTTGGGCTTGGTCCCTCTGCAACATGGCTGAAATTTATGGGTTTAAGCCCAAAGTGCCAAAATTTGCTGCTATTCAATTCTTTGGGCCCAATTTTCGTTTGGAATTTCTTTGGGGTCTTCTTCTGCATTTTTCAGCGTCGGTACTTCGGTTTTGGACTCGAGATGCGTAGGGTCGAGCCTCCTTGGCTCAAAAAGAATGAAATGCACAAAAAGGGAGTCCAAATGACTCAACCCGAGGGATACCATGCAAAAAAAAGGCAAGGTGATAACGGTTAGGACAAAGAAGAAGATCATAACGCTCAATACTAAAAAATAAAATGCAACACATGGAGGCAAAACACAAATTTTAATTTATTGGAAAAGAGATAACCGCACAATGACCAACCATCACCGCAACTTGATTTAGAATTTTAGGCAGGATTAATTATAAACTAATTGAAATGCCAACAAAACCCACCCCGAAATAATGCAATCAGGCTTATCAAGAATCCATTAATACAAATTTATGGCTAAAAGAAAATAAATAAATAATAATCTAAATAAGAAACAACTTGAACAAGATGTCCTCACAATATTATTGACCCAAAGGAAACTTCAGCAGTAAAAACTAATATAAACTAAAAAAAAAAGGACTAGATCAAACAGTAATGCCAAACAAATAAATCTC
>NW_026035800.1:0-1015 GCF_019186545.1 Solanum stenotomum
TCAACAAATTCCCTGATATAAAATTCTGCGGTAAACTTCTATACAATAAATTCGTAGCTAATTTTTTAGAATTAAGATCCAAAGTAATTTCTCACCTAAATTTTCTTAGGTAACTATTTCTAGCTAAATTTCGCAAATAGCTTAATTTAGGAATTTCGCTGCAAAATAATAAAAGATCAATTTTATTTTCAATGAATTTACCTGTGAAAATGTTACCTACAAATTAATTTTCACAGCTATTTTGTTATATAATATTTTTGCGCAAAAAGACACAAAATATAGCTACAAATTTTCCTAATAAATAGTTTTTGCATGTAAAACAAATTAAAATTTATAGATTTTAGGTTGTTGCATGAAAATCCATATATTTTTTGGGGGGAAAATTTTCAAATAAAATTTTCATATAATACACACTTTTCTACTTGATCAAATTTATTTGTTAGCTAGTTGTATAATTAGTCTAATTTTTTTTTTTGGAGAGATTGAATGTTTATAGACTCGTCTTCCCTCTTTTTAAAGGATAACAATTGTATTCTTGTATTCTTATTGGAGGTTGATTGTATACTTTTTTCAGAATTATAATACTCTAGAAGATCTGAATAATCTTATAAAAGAATACTCACCCGAAAATAATCGATGTTGAAGATTTGGCAATCAACGAGGTCCTCAGAATTTTGTCAAAGTAAAACAAATCTGATACAAAATAGCCTGATGTGCAACTATTATCTGCGTAATGCAAGGAGTAAGCACATTGATTTGTTTCGCTGCACTCATCTGTAGTGCCTGAGGCTGAACATGAGATGACAGACGAAGTTGATGAATTTTCCGCGTCATAAAAGTTCATCTCAACCTGTAATAATATAATTGTGTTAGAAGTTCATCTCAACCTACAACGATATAATTATGTTAAAAAAAACTCTAAAAGAATAAGTTTCTATATCATAATTGTTGACACTTAATTTTGACTATTTGAATTTCTAATAACACATGATTATTTTTTTTTTTATTATTATTA
>NW_026035801.1:0-794 GCF_019186545.1 Solanum stenotomum
TAACTTTCTTATCCAATTTTGTAATCTTTGGATCCATTAGCCTCACAAAGGATAGACAACCCCAAACTCTTAGATATTCCAAACTTGGCTTGTAACCTTTCCACAATTCAAAAGATGTCAATTTGGATTTTTTATGAGGCACATGATTCAACACATAACAAGCAGTTAAAATAGCTTCACCCCAAAAATTTAAAAGTGCATGTGACTCAATAAACATGGCATTGGTCAATTCAACCAATGTTCTGTTTTTCCTTTCCGCTACTCCATTAGATGAAGGAGAGTAAGGAGGAGTAGTTTCATGAATTATTTCCAATGATCTAACAAAAGAATTAAACTCCTTTGACTCATATTCACGGCCTCTATCACTTCTAATTCTTTTTATTTTTCTTCCAAACTGATTTTCAACCTCATGGAGATAAGTTTTGAAATTTTCAAAAGCATCACTTTTATTTTTCATCAAGTAAACATATGTAAACTTAGAAAAATCATCAATGAAAGTGATAAAATATCTATTACCTCCACGAGTTAAAATTCCACCAAGTTCACAAATATCAGTATGAACTAATTCTAACAAATCAGTTTTTCTTTCAACTTGAAAATGTGGCCTTTTAGTGATTTTGGCTTTACTACAAGCCTCACACTTTTCAAAATTCTTTTTAATCATTGGAATTAATCCTAAACTACTCATGATTCCAACATAACGATCATTAATATGACACAAACGAGCATGCCAAAAATTGGTAGAAGAAAGCATATAAACAGAAGCAGAAACTTTATTCATTTCAACATTCAGT